>NC_088919.1:63294077-63594539 GCF_963576675.1 Euphorbia lathyris
CGAAATTCATATTCTCTAATATCTTCCTCAAATAATCTCCAAGATAACAAATTGATTTCAAATTCTAACTTCAACCTAGTCAATTCCATTACAAATAAATCTACAATAAAACTTCAAATATGATATATTCAATTTTATATAATATAATACACTTTATATTTGTATTTTCCTAACATTAAACTAAATCTCACTTTAATAAATTTAAATCACAATGATTTCATCCATTTGATATATATCGAATATATTCCACCTATTTCCAAATTCTATAGACTTCTAAAAAAAATCACTTTTGAACCACTAATATGTACAATATTATATTTTTCTTAAACTTCAAAGAATCCGAATCAATAAATTGCATCAACGTATAATTTACCTCATCATTATAATAATACTTATATCTACAATTTTTCACTCTAATCATGATTTATATTATAATCCTCATTCATCATCATCAATCAAATATAAACCTTATTATAATACCATTTCCTGACAATAAGACTCATTTCATAAAATCTTAATATCCATGTCACTCTTAAAATTTTCTATATATTTCCTCAAATTCAATTGAACTACTATGCTATTTTTTTTTATATTCACCACAATATATACCATTGATCCAATCAAATAAATTTCAACCGTTTCTCCAAACCATATAGTCACAGATATAGTACCTAAATTACGATATCAATGTTTTTTTTTCTCCACACTCCAAATGATACCTTTACACATATAGAAGTCAATAAATCTATAATGTCATTTGATTTTCTCATTTGACCTATAAACATTCAATTTGATCCTTGTATAAACTTAAACTATAATCATCCAAACTTCAACTAAAAATAATTTGACTATAATAAAAGGACTATAAAAATTTAAATGTCAATAATATATATCCTCAAATGTGCTTAAGATCAAAGGATTTTTTTTTTCTTCAACATTCATATCCTTATTATTTCCTCAAACAATATATATTTTCATCAAGCTTATATCTAATGTCTCAAATTCATCAATTTATCATTCCCTCGATTACTTATACTCTAGAACATAAACTCATCATGTTATTTCAAAGTTTTCTAGCATTATTTCATATCTAATAAATATATTCATAAGCCAAGTATTAAACCTCCAAATATCAATTTCAATTCATACTTATATAGGATCAATAAGGAATCATAAAATAGAATATTTCTCCATACTACATAAAACATATAAAATATCATACCGGAAATAGCTTTAACAGGCTCGACAACTTCACCTTGATCCTTAGCTTCTTGCAACATATTACCTATTTCTTTTCTTAAATTAGCGTTTGCATCACTATTTTGGCTCTTGCCCCTTCTAGCCATGTTTCTTTTGTATTCTGGATCTGTTTGTATTTCCTTACCATTCCCAACATTTTTCAATCTATGACAATTTATTTTCACATGCCCTTCCTCCCCACACCTATAACAAATAATTCTCTTTTTAGGTGCAATCAATCCCTCTGTTGGACATTCCTTCCTTATATGACCAATACCTCCGCATTTATAACATACCATAATTTTCTTCCTACATACACTTGAATGAGATTTTCCACATTGAACACACTTTCGAACGCTATTACTTGAGACTTGATTAATAACATCAGATTTTTGACTTTGTGTTTGACCTCCTTGCAATCAAGACGATCCTTTACCAACCATGTCAATTCTCCGAATATCTCTACCCAAACCATCTTTAAACTTTTTACATCTGATTCCATCATTTTCACCTTCATTTATTCCCAAAAATGGTCTATCACTCACTTGTCTGGAATTCATCTATATAACAAACACATGTTAAGCATATAAAATAAACTATATAAGTAATATTTATGAATGTTATGCATGAAACACCCATCTCCATATATCAACAATTTAATTTGATATGCCCAAGCTTTACTAACTGTGAAATATTTTATCTATTTACTTATTTCTCTACTTACTGACTAACTAATGTAATCCTCGAAAATTCCAATTTATTTCTTAAGTGTCACATAATTATATCATCTTCTTCTATCACTATACACCTTAGGTCCGAAGAAGTTAACCTAGAGCTCTGATACCAAACTGTCACACCCGACCCTAGACGACCTTAATAGGCATCGGGCGTGATAATAAAAGATCACAATCGGCACTTAACAGTCTCCAAAATTTCCCAAATACCATAAGTTTCACATTTTCAAGATTCCTCTTACATATATTCAATAAATAATTCATATTTCTACTACATTAGTCCTTCAAGAACCTCATCGTATTTACCAACTTCATCATATTACAATTAAATACTAAAGTTCTAATTATAATTCTAGCAATAAGCAACAACTTCCGATCCTCGCCTAATCGGGGGTGACTTTCTCTACATCCTGTACTTTCTTACCTAAAAACATTAAAACATTTGAACACGTGAGACAGAAATCTTAGTAAGCAATTATCAACTACATAAAATATTTATACTCAAAATAACTATATATATAGTTAAATTTCCAAAATGCATTATATTAAATCCATCTTCTTAAAATGAACATTTTTTGGATTAAACCATAATAAAATACTCAAATAATACTCTTAACCAAAAATGCAATTTAAAATATTAAGTTTGCTATCATTTCTCAAAATACCACGCATAGTCAAAACGTAATCACTGTAGTAAAACACTTAATATAAAACTCATATCCAAAATAGTTATATATATCTTATTTGTTTAAAATCTCAACTATACAAAATAAATAGGTTTGCAATTAACCATTTACTCAAATCAACCATAATCAATAAATACTTCATAAATCGTATACGAGTAAATACTTCATAAACCATATATCAATAAATACTTCATAAATCACATATCAATGATATCAATAAATACTTTGCAAACCGTATATCAAATAAATATTTCGCAAATCGTATATCAATAAATACTTCGCAACCGTATCCATCCGAGAGATAATCCCCATATGTATCAATCCCCACAATATAATAGAATCGAGATATCTCATAATTTTGCCTAACCCTGCATGGTCTTACTCAACACTTCTTTGCCATGCCCTATTAGGTCTTAACTGTGTACACAGGCCGTATTTCTCACTAAATACGGACTTTAATAAAAACCACCTATCCGGATTACTCTTGATGGATACTAAAAATATTATATCATAAAATTATAACATGCTCAGATCTCTTTTCACAATCAAATTTCATAACCATAAACCATAAATCATTTGGCCTCTACAAAAGAACCACAATTATTCAAATATTCTCTAAAAATTGCTCAAAATACAAAATCATTTAAAATCCAATACTCCTTTAATATAACTAAAATCAGAAATATATATATATATATATATATATATATATATATATATATGTAAAAATATACTTATCAATAACTTCAATTTCTTAAAAATACACTCCAATCATCATATATAAACTTTATTTCAATAAATCATAAATTCATCAAAATTACTATTTTAATAATCTTTAATTAAAACTAAACTTTACTTTGAGAAATAAATTTATTAAAAATCACTTAATATATAGACATATACTTTTGTACATAAAGCAATTTCAATAAAGTTTCTCAAAACTCTTTTCTTTAAATTCTACTCTTCAAAATATCAAATCTTACACAAATATTAATCAAATATACCAAGTTCATCAAAACAAAACCCAAATCATGTATACATTAATATATATTATAGGTTAAAATTAACATGCAAATACATATATAATTACTTTGAACTTAACTTTAAGCTCATGTTAAAAATTAATTCATAGAAACTCCAATTAATCAAATGCATGTCAAAAATCACCACAAAAATTCAATTTTCTGGAAAATATAGAGTTATGTATACATATATATACATAAAAACTTAAAAGGGTAGTTGATAATTACTTACTTTAGCACTAATTGAGAAAATTAGCACATTAAACCCCAAATTTGTCCCTCTAATCTGTCTAGGTCGAACCCAAGCTAGAAGTCTCCAAATCCAAATCACACCGTCTACAATGTGTATTAGGATGTCTATAACCTACTGTAAACAAATGAGTTCGATCCGACGGTTCAATCTCTAGATATCAAGGTTTGATCAAAGGTATGTGAGTTTAGGTGTTTGAAATGAAGGAGATGAGGAAGATGGAGTTCAAAATGTTGAGGGGATGACCATGAATCTGATTTGCACGAATTCCATGTATTGGAATGTGCTATTTATGTTTCCAATAAGGGAAAATCTCCCTTTTGGTCCCTCTAAACTTTGACTTCTTTTAAAACTTACCCTAAACTTTTAATTTTACACTTAAAGCATGGAATTAGCCTCAAAACTATATCCATAATACACAATTAACTCTCCAATCAATAAATAAATATAATGTAACATAATATTAGGGTATAATAACTAAAATTAGGGACACGGATGTGACATGACATATGTATGAAGTGTAGATAACAAGATTCATGACCGAAAAGACAGTTTGATAAATTATTTCTCAAATTGACCCAATTTATGAACGTTAGGGGTAAAATTGCTATTGGCTTCCAACGTTAGGGGTAAAATTGCACCATTTTAGACGTTAGGGGTAAAATTGCTCCTGGTCCAAAACGTTAGGGGTATTTTTGCACATTAACCCTATATTTTAATTTGGGTCAATGTGTAAAAATACTTTTAACGTTTTAGGTCAGGAGCAATTTTATCCTTAAGGTCTAAAATGATATAATTTTACCCCTAAGGTTGGTAGTTAAGAGCAATTTTACACCTAAAGTTGATAATTTGGGTCAGTTTCAGACAATATTATAAAACACAAATATTTGTGTTCCTTATTATGTACCAATTGCACATCAATACGTTCTAAAAAAAGAATTTCATGTTTTTTATAATTTAATAATATAATTGGAGATTAATATTTATAAATTCGGTGAATTTTTTGAATTTTTTTTGTCCAATTCGTACAAAAGACAGTATGTTTTTATTTTATTTTCACATTTTAACATATGTTTGTGAGTTGTTACTGATAAAACGACGCATGTGTGAAGTGTATATGACAATATTTATGACCGAGAAGACAGTTTGATGAATTATTTCTCAAATTGATCCAATTTATCAACGTTATGGGTAAAGTTGCTCTTGGCTTACAACGTTAGAGGTAAAATTGCATCATTTTAGACATTAGGGGTAAAATTGCTCGTGACTCAAAATATTAGAAGTATTTTTACACCTTAACCCGTCATTAAAGAAAAAAAAATCCATATGTTTTCACATGGAAGGCTATTTTCATGGGATTCCTCTTCTCTATATATGTATATTGCAAAATATAAACATATGTTTTACTTAGCAAAAGAAAAGAATGGACTCACAGTGTTAGTCTTCAATGACATAGGGTCGGTTCTGGATGTTGGTCCCTTGTAAGGTTGCAAATATAGTTCCAAGGGGGGGTTAGAAACTATTTGACCTTTTTAATAAATTCGGGCAAATTTCTTTTTCTTAAGAAAAGATTATATGACAGCGGCGCTGATCAATCGACAAGACACTGGCTTAGTCAACTAGTGACTAGGTCAGTTTCCTTGCTTAGGTCAGGAAATAGCACTTGGAGTCCATTCCTGAACTAATTCGTTGACAACGCACAACTCAGCTTGACCTCTTTTACTTGGTCAGTTTTAGTTTGTTTTAAGCAAGCAATATAAATAAGGAGTTAAGGTTTAGAAATACTTCACTCAGCAGATTTATCCAGGTTCGGCTTCTTCCAAGCCTACGTCCTGTCCCCGGAACACTTCCGAGATTTCAAATCCTCTACTGAGCTCTTTAAAGGTAGAGCCTCAAACCTTTTACAGTATCAGCAATTGAGTATGACAATAGTACCTTCCTCTATACTTCTACTCAATCCTAATCTCTCCGTTGAGTACTTAAAACCGAGTACTCAGCCTCTCCTTTCTATTCCTAGAAATGATTAAGATTTGTCCTAAACAACAATTGCTAGAACACCTTAGATGATTGAGGATCAATCACTCTAGACTTTTACACAAATGAATAAGCTTGTGGTGTAAGAATTTGCTTTGCTTTTGATGGAGAACTTTTTGTACACATTTGGTCAGCGTAACGGCTTTTGCTCAAAGTTCTCTATTGAATGTGGATTCTGAATGCTCTATTTATAGAGAGCTGTGAGAGCTTCTGGTTATTTCGAATTTCGAAATAACCGTTGGAGGGAAACGGCTTCATGTCGCTTTCACTCAGTCTGTTCAGCAGTTCTCTTAGCCAATCAGATTCCAGCATCTTCTGTTCTTCGGTCAGTGTGGCAGTATGTTCCTCCAAATCGGGTAATGTTAAACAGACAGCTTCCTGCGTCTTCTGTTCTTTACCAACAGAGGAAATACTTGGTCTGGAAGTTGCTTTGTGGTCAGCGGCTGTCTTGTACGTTTTGTCGAGACAGCTCAACAGCTTCATACCGAAGTTGTCTACGTGGATCTTCTCGATCCTTCATTGGTGAGCTCCGTTTCAATACTCAACGGCAGCGTTTTGAAATACGCGGGCTGAGTGATCTTGGGCTTGTTTGACTTGGGCTTTGACTTCCATATAGGGCTTGGGCCTTATGATCTTTATGTCTTATAACAATTATAAACTCAACATTGAACAAACACATTAGTAACAATAAATCAAAGCATTTAAACTTAGTGTGTTGTAGAATATTTAATTTCACTTAATTAATTTTGTCAAATCAAAATCATGTGGAAAGGTGTTTCAACAAACTCCCCCATTTTGATGTTGGCAAAACTAATCAGCAAGGAACTCAGCGTTGAGCTCCCCCATGATAGTTGACCTTTTTGATTAAGTGAACTCCCCCGTCAAGGCTGAGCTACTGACTTAGTTTTATTCTAAACATTCTAAGGTTTAATTGAATAAGTCTAAGATCAGTTTTCAGGTATAGGTCAGCTTATGGGTCATATTCTATTGTACTCAGTATTCAGCGGAAGTAATGTATAGTGACAGAGCATAGCGCTGAGTAATTTATTTGTTCAATGGTTTATATTAGACAAGTTCAAACATTAATTTTTATACGCAGCATGCATTCAGATAATACTTAGCATGTAGGATATATAACCAGGATAAGTAACCAAAAGAAGTTAGGCATATTTAATTGCTTTCAAAAAAATAAGAACAGACACATAAGGAATTCTTAACTACTTCTAAATACCTTCCTAACTTCTTCCCTAACTTCTAACGTCTAACGTTGAGTTCCTTCTCCTGAATTGCCACTTTTCTCCCCCGTTTTGCCAGCAGCAGTAGGCAAATTGACGGATGGGGCAGTGGACTTGGTGAGTTCTTGCAGCATACGAATTTGACCCTCCAAAGAGTTCATGTGATTGACCATAGTCAACATGAGTTCGGTCATTTTGGTCATTTGAGCTTAGGTTGGTTGCTGCGTCTGAATCGAAGAGAAGTGGTTGATCAAGTCATGAATTTCACGCAGAATTTGGTGAGTTACAGATGGATGAGAGGACTGATCGTGAGTGGACTGGTTATGGTTTGGTGGAGAATGAATTTGTTCTTGAAGTAGAGTGTTAACTGAGGCAATGACACGCCGTCCTGATTCAGTAGCACCTAGGTGTGCAAATTTGGTAGGAGTGGGCTCGCACTGAGTGCCTTGAGTAGCATCAGGACTATGGGGTGTGTTGACTTCAGGTGCTGAGTTGCTCTAGTATTGAGTTGGAGGTGGGATTTGAGCCTCTTTTGGACTAGCAGGGGTTTTGGCTTGTTTCTCACTTTGAGGAACAGAGGCTTATTTTTGTGGAGAACCCTCTTGGGTAATGTGGGGCTCAAGAACAGTTTCTTCTTCTGTTCTCATTTTCTTCTGAGCTGACTCAGCTAGGTCCTGATCAGCTTTCTTCTTGTTTCTTTCCATTAGCCTTACCTTTCTTGGGATAGTACGAATATCCTTCGAGCAGGTTCCCTTTTTCTTCTTCTTCTCAGTTTGAGCAATCTCAGATGGCACAGTAGAAATATACTCAGTTTGAGGTTCATGTGTTGGTTCTGTACCCTCATCAGATTGAGCAGTTTCAGCCATAACATTAGCTATAGCATCATCCAGATCTGTTAGATTTTCCATTTCTCCAATGGGTTGCTCAATCTCAGCCATAATATCCTCCTTCTCAGTGCTTCCATTTCCGTCATATCCTTTCAGGGGTTGACTATGTGATAGTCCATTCAGCAGATCTGCAGTGATAACATTTCCTGATGAACTTATTTCACCTGCAGTCTCTATATTCTTGTCCTGTATTATCTTTGTGATTAGAGAACCCAAACGGAGCTGCCGTCCACTTCGTTGAAAAGCTCCGACCAAAAAGACAGGAAGATTGAATGGAGTGCTGGTCAGCATGTGCCAGATGAAGCATTGTTCAAAGTTGGAGGCGGATGAGGGTGAGCTGAGTTTAGGAAAGATGAAGTTGGTCAGCATGAAGTGGACCATCTTCTGATTTTTGCCCATGCAGGTGCTGGGTACTTCTCCTTTGTAGTCTCTGGGTTTACAGAACCCCTTCATCTTTTCTGCGATGGCTTTTGGTATTGGCTCCTTTGTTGTCCTGAACTGGATCCCTGTATTTGGTATATCTAGCAGTGTTGCTAGATATTCAGGAGTTATCACTATCTTTTGACCTTTAACTGTGGTCTCTAAGTAGTCAGAGTCATCTGCATCAACGTGCAGGTTGGAGTAGAACTCTCTCACTATCGTGGGATAGGTTTGTCCGGAAAGAGAGAAGAGACCTTTCCATTTGTTCTTTTTGATCCATTCACAGAATGGTTTCTCAGAAGCGACGAAACCAGAGTGAAAGTATCGACTCCTTAGTACTTCTTGATTCTTGGCCCAAGAATGTACCTTGATCATCCTTCTTACCATACTAGTTGAAGGACCAGCCTGATCAGTGGATTTGAGGGTTGGAGAGAAGGTACTTTTGTTTAAGGACATTTTTGAAGTTCTGAAGCTCTTAAGTGCTTAAGGAAAATTCTGAAGCTTTTTAAAGTTCAGTGCGCATGAAGAGAAGGTAGTGGGTTAATATCCACTATTTATAGATTTTTAACTTGGATTTCCATTTGAATTTTGGTCAGTTTTTCCCTTGGGTTGTCCAATCGGCAGAAAATCTGACATTTATGACACTTTAAGACGTATTCGGCGCATGCGCAGTACAGGTGTCATTACGCGTGTGGTGGCATTAAATGCTAATGATTACTTTTACTCAGCGTTTGTTGTTATAAACGTTTCATATTCTGAGTAGTCAGTTTTGTTCAACGGATAGTCATGGAGGTTAGTTACTCGGCATGAGATAACTCACACAGTGTGCATTTATTTATGGGCATGTGATTTTGACAGATACTCTTTAAAACACTCAGCATGTTAACATTCATTCAGCATGCATCATATCACATTTTTTACTTAGGAATTTAAGACAGTGGATTAAACATACCAATGGCTTCTCTCAGTATGCTGAATTGCTCTCGTGCTAGAGGCTTTGTAAA
This sequence comes from Euphorbia lathyris, assembly GCF_963576675.1. Taxonomy (NCBI): domain Eukaryota; kingdom Viridiplantae; phylum Streptophyta; class Magnoliopsida; order Malpighiales; family Euphorbiaceae; genus Euphorbia; species Euphorbia lathyris. The sequence continues at coordinate 63,303,589 of NC_088919.1, forward strand.
GATATCAGCGAGCTGCTCATCGGTTGGTACATAAGTCAGCTTGATTTCTTCCTTGAGTACATGATCTCTGATGAAGTGATGTCTTATGCTGACATGCTTCATCCTGCTGTGCTGGATTGGGTTCTTTGAGAGGTCAATTGCACTTTTGTTGTCGCATTTAACTTCAATTGTCTTTGTTTGAACACCATAATCTTCAAGCTGTTGCTTAATCCATAGGACTTAAGCAACACAGCTTCCAGCAGCAATGTACTCAGCTTCAGTTGTGGATAGGGCTACTGACGCCTGCTTCTTGCTGAACCAAGATACAAGACAGCTTCCTAGGAAATGGCATCCTCCAGAGGTGCTTTTTCTTTCGAGCTTGTCTCATCCATAGTCAGCGTCAGTGTATCCAATGAGTGTAAAGTCATGAGTATTTGGATACCACAAACCTGCATTTACTGAGCTTTGCAAATATCTAAGGATCCTTTTTACAGCTATGTAATGGGATTCCTTAGGGTTAGCCTGATATCTAGCACAATAACATACTGAGAACTGAATGTCCGGCCTACTTGCTGTTAAGTAAAGTAAAGAGCCAATCATACCTCGGTACAACTTGCTGTCTACTGACTTACCATTCTCATCAGCACAGAGGACAGTGTCAGTGCCCATAGGAGTGGATATTGGCTTACAATGTTCTAGTTCATATTTCTTCAATATCTCCTTGGCATATTTAGCTTGACTGATGAATATGCCATTCTTTCCTTGTTTAATTTGAAGTCCAAGGAAGAAGTTGAGTTCTCCCATCATTGACATTTCGAATTCAATCTGCATTTGCTTGCTAAATTCCTTGCACATAGATTCATTAGTAGCACCAAATATGATGTCATCTACATATATTTGTGCCAGCAGGGTATCTTTACCCTTTCTCTTAATGAATAAGGTTGTATCAGTTTGACCTCTGACATAATTTCTAGTCAGTAAGAAGTTGGTCAGCCTCTCATACCAAGCACGTGGTGCTTGCTTGAGACCATACAGAGCCTTTTTGAGTTTGTAAACGTGGTTTGGGAACTTAGAATCCTCAAACCCTGGAGGCTGATTGACATAGACCTCCTCGTTTATTACTCCATTAAGAAATGCACTTTTAACATCCATTTGAAACAGTTTAAAATTCATATAAGATGCATATGCACATAAAATCCTAATTTCTTCTAGCCTTGCCACTGGGGCAAAGGTCTCACCATAGTCAATACCTTCTTGCTGATTGTAGCCCTGAGCTACAAGTCTTGCCTTGTTTCTGACTACGTTTCCTTGTTCATCCAGCTTGTTCCTGAAGACCCATCTTGTTCCAATGGTCTTTTGGCTTCTTGGATGTGGCACTAGCTCCCATACATTATTCCTCCTGAATTGGTCGAGTTCCTCTTGCATGGCATTCATCCAGAATTCGTCATGCTTAGCTTCGGCAAAGTTCTTCGGCTCCTGAACTGAGACGAAAGCTACATTGCCGAGATACTTCCTTAGTTGATTCCTTGTCATCAGCGTATTTCCAGCTGAGTCAAGAATTGCATTTTCTGAATGCCCTCTTGGGACTCTTATCTCCTTGGGTAGATTCATGTCTTGTTCTACTCGTGTTTCAACATTCTCTGCAGAAGTAGATTGGTCAGTGAAAGTAATTTTAGGTTCACTCTTACTCTTGGTCAGCCGTTTTGTGAAGGACTCAGTAGCTGGTTCTTGATCAGCAGTTGCTGAGTTTGGTTCATCTTCTATCAGCGGCTGGTATCTTCCTGCAGGGTCAGTTTCATCGAATTGCACATGTATAGATTCTTCTAATACTTGAGTTCTCTTATTAAAAACTCTGTATGCTTTGCTGTTTGTTGAGTAGCCTAGAAAGATAGCCTCATCAGCTTTTGAATCAAATTTGGCTAAGCTATCTTTGGTATTTAAAATAAAACATCTACAGCCAAAGGCACGAAAGTATCCAATGTTGGGCTTTCGTCCTTTCCAAAGTTCATAGGGGGTTTTCTTAAGTATGGGTCTAACTAGAGGCCTATTCAGAATATAGCATGCTGTGTTAACAGCTTCTCCCCAAAAATACTTTGGAAGCCTATGCTCATCCAGCATTGTCTTGGCAATCTCAACCAGAGTTCTGTTCTTCCTTTCAACAACCCCATTTTGCTGAGGCGTTCTAGGAGCAGAGAAGTTGTGGTCAATGCCGCTGGCTTCACAGAATTCAACAAACTTTTGGTTTTTGAATTCTCCACCGTTATCACTACGGATATGAGCTAATTTTAGGTCTTTCTCATTTTCAATTTTTTTAACCAAGTTTGAAAATGTCTCAAAGGTCTCATCCTTGCTGGTTAGCAAGATAACCCACGTATACCGAGAGAAGTCATCTACAATGACCAAGGAAAATCTTCTTCCACCCAGACTCAGCGGCTGGACTGGACCAAAGAGATCCAAGTGTAGTAACTCTAACGGACGTTTAGTTGAGACAATGTTTTTACTATGAAAAGATTGTTTGGTTTGTTTTCCAGCTTGGCAAGTGTGGCATAGTTGGTCTTTTTGAAATTTAAGTTCAGGCAGTCCCTCAACCAATTGCTTTCTTGCTAATTTGGCCAGGAGGTCCATGCTTACATGACCAAGTCTCCTGTGCCATAGCCAGGAATTTTCTTCCTTTGTGACTAAGCATACAGTTTTAGAAAACTTCTTTTCTAGGTTCAGCATGAAGACATTATCTATCCGAGGGGCAGTTAAAATTAACTTATTCGTTTTTCCCTCATATATTTTACATCCAGTAGCATCAAATATAACTTTTCTCCCATTGTCACATAGCTGAGCTACGCTGAGTAAGTTATATTTGAGTCCGCTGACTAGGGAGACAGATTCAATAGTAGGGTTACCTCCGATGATTCCTGAGCCTACTATCTTACCCTTCTTGTTGTCTCCAAAACTTACACTCTCTCCTCATTTACGTTCAAACGTGATGAACTGAGTTTCATCACCCGTCATATGCCTTGAGCATGCGCTGTCAATATACCACATCTTTGACTTCTCGGCACATCTCAGGCTTACCTGCATTGTAACTAGTTACTTTTAGGTACCCAATTCTTTTTGGGTCCTGACTTGTTAGGTGCAATAGGTATAGCATCATATTTTATTTTATGGCGACATACATGGACAGTATGGCCATTCTTTCCACAGAAGTCACAACTGACCTTCTGTTTAGGATTTTTTACTGACTTGTCAGCACCCCAGTGCTGAGCGTGCCAGCACACTTTAGTAGTGTGTCCTAACTTCCCACAAAAGTCACATTGGACTCTTCGCTGGGGATTTCGTCTCTGCTGAGTACCTTGGTACTGTGTACCTTGATACTGAGTTCTCAGCGGAAAATTGTTTTTGTTTGGAACCTTTAATTGGTTCTGAATGGTTGTGACATCCTTCCTCAGTTTCTTTGAAATTGACTGGACTTCAGAGACAGACTCATGAATGGTTTTCATATTTTCATGCAAAACTGAGTTGTCCTGAAGAAGATATCTGAGGTCACTCAGTTTGACCTCTTCTACTTCATCACAGTGCCGGCTGAGTGCTTTAATCTTCCTGTTACACTTTTTAACAAGTGTATAGAGATCACTCAGGGCGTTACCCATTTCATTTCTGAGTTGAGAGAGTGAGATTACCTCATTAGATTGCTCTTCATTATCTGACTCATCAGATTGGTCAGCATGCTCAGAAATGCATGGCTCAGCAAGTTCGTCAGCCATAAAGCATATCTTCGCTGACTCGGTGGCCTCAGTTTCTGTTGATGAAGATTCATCACTGTCACTCCAAGTAGCCACCATTGCCTTCTTCCCACTTTTCTTGTCTTTCCTCAGCGTGGGGCAGTTTGACTTAATATGGCCATCTTGATGGCACTCAAAGCATGTAATGGGCTTTGAGCTGTCCTTTCTGTATTTGCTGTCGCTTGAGTCAGCCTTATACTTATCAAACTTTTTGTAAGGCTTTTTAGAATATTTGTCGTTCTTCCTGAACAGCCTCTTCATCTTTCTTGTGAACATGGCCATCTCCTCATCATCAGTTGAACTCCCGTCAGTGGAGTCAGCCTTCATGACAAGTGACTTCTGCTTCTTGTCATCAGATTTTTCCTTCACCTCAAAGTTTTTCATGGATATCTCATGGGTCAGCAATGAACTGATGAGTTCGTCATATTTGTAGGTGGTTAAATCCTGAGCTTCCTCAACTGCTGTCTTCTTTGCTTGCTAGTCTTTTGGAAGACTCTTGAGTATCTTTTTGACTTGTTCTTCCTCAGTGAAGATTTTCCCAAGTCTTTTGAGCTCATTAATGATGTTGGTGAACCTTGCGTTCATGTCTGAAATGCCCTCATCATTGTTCATCTCGAACAGCTCGTACAGTCTCATCTGCCGATTCACCTTGGATTCTTTTACTTTGTTTGTTCCCTCGTAGGTGACTTCCAGCTTCTTCCAGATCTCTTGTGCCGACTCACAACCTGAGATTTTGTTATATTCTACAGCATCGAGCGCACAGTGAAGCATATTGATAGCCGAAGCATGGTTTTGAAGCTTCTTGAGATCATCCTCTGTCCATTCAACCTCAGCTTTAACAACTGACTGGCCAGCAACAACTTTCACAGGTACAAACGGGCGTTGGACTATAGATAGCCAGGCACTCATGTTTGTAGCTTGAATGAAGTTCTTCATCCTATTCTTCCAAAAGGTATAGTTTGACCCGAAGAATAGGGGAGGCCTAGTAATGGATAGCCCCTCAGGTAATATCTGAGTTGTCTGGTTTCCAGGGAGAAACCGAGTGCTGTTTTCACCCATGGTATGGATCAACTCAAGGTTGTTAAACCTTTAGTAATGAGCTTTTAAGCTCTGATACCACTTGTTGGTCCCTTGTAAGGTTGCAAATATAGTTCCAAGGGGGGGTTAGGAACTATTTGACCTTTTTAATAAATTCGGGCAAATTTCTTTTTCTTAAGAAAAGATTATATGACAGCGGCGCTGATCAATCGATAAGACACTGGCTTAGTCAACTAGTGACTAGGTCAGTTTCCTTGCTTAGGTCAGGAAATAGCACTTGGAGTCTATTCCTGAACTAATTCGTTGACAGCGCACAACTCAGCTTGACCTTTTTTACTTGGTCAGTTTTAGTTTGTTTTAAGCAAGCAATATAAATAAGGAGTTAAGGTTTAGAAATACTTCACTCAGCAGATTTATCCAGGTTCGGCTTCTTCCAAGCCTACGTCCTGTCCCCGGAATACTTCCGAGATTTCAAATCCTCTACTGAGCTCTTTAAAGGTAGAGCCTCAAACCTTTTACAATATCAGCAATTGAGTATGACAAGAGTACCTTCCTCTATACTTCTACTCAATCCTAATCTCTCCGCTGAGTACTTAAAACCGAGTACTCAGCCTCTCCTTTCTATTCCTAGAAATGATTAAGATTTGTCCTAAACAACAATTGCTAGAACACCTTAGATGATTGATGATCAATCACTCTAGACTTTTACACAAATGAATAAGCTTGTGGTGTAAGAATTTGCTTTGCTTTTGATGGAGAACTTTTTGTACATGTTTGGTCAGCGTAACGGCTTTTGCTCAAAGTTCTCTATTGAATGTGGATTCTGAATGCTCTATTTATAGAGAGCTGTGAGAGCTTCTGGTTATTTCGAATTTCGAAATAACCGTTGGAGGGAAACGGCTTCATGTCGCTTTCACTCAGTCTGTTCAGCAGTTCTCTTAGCCAATCAGATTCCAGTATCTTCTGTTCTTCGGTCAGTGTGGCAGTATGTTCCTCCAAATCGGGTAATGTCAAACAGACAGCTTCCTGCGTCTTCTGTTCTTTACCAACAGAGGAAGTACTTGGTCTGGAAGTTGCTTTGTGGTCAGCGGCTGTCTTGTACGTTTTGTCGAGACAGCTCAGCAGCTTCATACCAAAGTTGTCTACGTGGATCTTCTCGATCCTTCATCGGTGAGCTCCATTTCAATACTCAACGGCAGCGTTTTGAAATACGCGGGCTGAGTGAACTTGGGCTTGTTTGACTTGGGCTTTGACTTCCATATAGCGCTTGGGCCTTATGATCTTTATGTCTTATAACAATTATAAACTCAACATTGAACAAACACATTAGTAACAATAAATCAAAGCATTTAAACTTAGTGTGTTGTAGAATATTTAATTTCACTTAATTAATTTTGTCAAATCAAAATCCTGTGGAAAGGTGTTTCAACACTGGACAATAAATTGAGGGGCGCAAATAGAGATGGTAATTTCGTGTTTCGTGCCAAAATCGTGTTATCTCATATGGAACATGGTTTTATATGTTATAAATTGTAGAAAAATGATTTTCGTGTCAATCGTGTCGTGTCAGTCGAATTGTCTCTGTAAACCGTGTTTTCGTATCAGAAATTGCCACCCCTAAACGCAGGCCCTAGGTTCATATTAATAAAGGGTCCAAAAATTATTTTTATATAGTATATTATTTTTTTTTTTACATTTTTTCATTTTTTCTCTTTTATTTTTTTTACTTTCACTTTTCTTGTTTTCTGTTTTACTTTGATAGTGTTAAAATCAATTGATGAATTTTTTTAGTTGTAGAAATGTTAAAAACTTAGATTGAATATTTCATTTTTAGTGTATATATATGTATATATTAATTTTTAACCTAATTATGTAAAAAAGATTAAAAATAATTTATTTACCTTTTAAGTTTTATGGTATAAATTTAGTATTATGGTTTTTGGAGGATAGAGAATTTAACTTATGTGTAGAAAATAATGTATTCTTAAATCTAAGACTTAATACATCATTTGTCTGCTGAACTTGTCCAAAAAGCTTGAATGGTCCCTTGAACTTTCAAAGTGTCATGATAGTCCCCTCAACTTGCATAAAATATGCAGTTAGTCACTCGAACTTGCGTAAAATATAATCATTTGATTACTCAGTTGCAAAAAAAAAAGTAAGTTAAATAAGGAAGATGTATTGCATGCGTCTTAAAAAAAAGTAAAACGACCAAAATTGGAGTAATGTGGTTCTCATATTGGTGAAAACAAGTTTTATAGTTAAGCAAGTAATAATTACATTTTTAATCTATTTTTTAATTATATAACAACATTCTAAGACGCGTGCAATACATCTTCCGCATTTAACTTGCTTTTTTTGCAACCGAGTGATCAATTGACTACATTTTACACAAATTCAGGGGGCTATTGAAAATTTTATGCAAGTTGAGGATGTTATCGAGACACTTTGAAAGTTCAGGGTGCCAATCAAGCTTTCTGTACAAATTCAAGAGACAAATGATGTATTAGGCCTAAATCTAATGTTTACCAGTTGGTGCAATCTCAACCTAGTTGATGAAAAATGAGTTTTTTTCATTGATCTAAAATGTACAATTTCAAATCATATCCAGTGACCAGAATAATAAAGGTTAGAGCAAACCTAACACGTGAAATTACATATAAAAAAACCTAATTTTTGTCAATTAAGCCACCAGATAACTGTTAAGTTTAAAATTGCACTATTTCGTGCGTGGTTGCTAACCACTTTTTACCATATGACTAAATTTTTACCGTATCCCCTTTTTGAAAACACACATAAAGGTAAACAATTTATTACTCCATATGTTTTTTTACATATTATACTAGTGAGTCCTATGTTTTTAAAATAATTATATAGTCCTTAAGTTATTATAACATAGGGTCGGCCTAGTATACATATCATGCATCTGATACGATTCTTCTTCATTGTGTGATAAGTCATTATGCAGAATTTAGACACTACACTAAATTCAGAATTTAGGATTTTGCTTCATTGTGGGATTTATGCTCTGTTCTTTATCGTTGAAAAAAATTCAACTGAACTGAACTGAATGTTATTGAATACTGAACTGAACTTAACTTAACTGAATGATACTGAACTTAACTGAACTGAACTGAATTTAACTGAATGCTACTGAACTTAACAATAATGATGATATATTAGACTTTAAAATAATTTTAATGATAATACTGGACATTAAAAAGCTTATAATAATAATAATGATCCTAATAATAATAATAATAATAATAATATCAATAATAAATAAATATATTATGAAAGATAAAACTAAGTTGAATATTAAATAAAAGCTCGGCTCGATAAAATCTCGCATCGATAAAAGCCTATGAAATTAAATAAAAATGAGTCTAATTTAAATTAAAAAATACAAATTACATACAAACACAAACTGTCTTCTCGTTCATAAATCTTGTCATCTACACTTCATATGTGCGTCATTTTATCGGTAACAAATCACAAACATATGTTGGGATGTGAAAAAATAAAAATATATATATTGTCTTTTCTACGAATTTGACAAAAAAATTCAAAATTTCACCGAATTTATAAATATTAATCTTCAATTTTATTATTAAATTATAAAAACATTAAATCATTTTTAGAACGAATTGATATGCAATTGGTGCAGAATAAGGAACAAAAATATATGTGTTTTATAATAGTATATGAAATTGACCCAAATTATCAATATTAGAGGTAAAATTGCTATTGCCGACCAACGTTACGGGTAAAATTGCATTATTTTAGACATTAGGAGTAAAATTACTCCTGACTCAAGACGTTAGGGGTATTTTTACACCTTAACTCTACAATTAATAGTAAAGCCTATCCCATAAATCTAGTTTTGTCCATTAATAATTGAAGGGAAAAAAAGATGCAATTCCTAATTTTCAAATATGAATGCATACTTTAAATTATTTTTTTTTTTTGTATACTTTAATAAACTATCATTTCTTGACTTTTATCTAATTTATAGATAAATAATAGGCTTAATAGGTACCCAACCCCCTAAACTTGTAACTTTTTTTCACCTGGCCCCTCAACTTAGGGGACAACCTCTCAACTATTAGGGATTAAAGCCAGTTAATCAACTGTAGCGCAGCGGAATTGCGGTTTAAAATTTATTTTTAATCCCTTTTTAGTTTGATCTTTGTCCGTTAACCATTGATTGAATAAAACATTTTGATCCGTTTAAGGATATAAACATACCCGGACTGTCTCTTCTAGAGACGGCTGAAGAATCCACAAGGTAGTAAGATCTCCGTAGTCAGGTGCACGAACAGCTATTGAGTTAGAACCGGTGCTAGCCGAAGAACGAAGAAGAACTGGAGAGATTTCGATATTAGCCAAATAAATCCCACTATTCCATGAAAAATAGTGGCTGCCGTTTTTTTTTTATTGCTTCTTCAAAGCAAAAATAAAAATGTTGGCCGAATATGTGTATTAGGTTAATTAGCTTGTTTTAGGTTTTAGGCTTTTATTATATATAGTGTAGTTATTTCTAAACCTAATTGGTTTAGGGTTAATTGGTTAATTACAAAACTAATCTAATCCTAACATAATCACTTAAATAAATACCAATAGTATTTATTCTATGCAATTAGTTATAATTAGATTAAATTTAATTACCCCAATTAAATAAATAACACTAATTAATAAATTGACGTATTAGTTTGATTAATTATTCACGAATGTAATTTCATTAATTTACAAATTAATTAATTACATCCCGTAGACTAATTAACAAATTAAATACTCAACGTCTAAATCCATTAATCAATTGCATTGATACAAAGTATCAATTAATCAATTAATTAATCACCAATTAATTACCTTGACATTTTACTGTCAACCAATTAATCTCATCCCTCCAGTGTACTGTTCTATAAGTTCTAACTCAGATGTTCAATGTGCACGATCCTATGGGACTGTCCTTAGCTAGCAGTGGGCTCACGGCCCACAGACAGTAAGTGGGTTCTAGCAAACCATTACTGCCCCTAACCAATACAGCTATTTCAGCAGTCTAAAGATGCAGAGACCCTGTAGTTATCTCTTAACTTCTTTTACCATTTGATATCGATATTATAAACTAGAGGCATGGCGGTTGTCATCCTCTCTGACGTTTATGATATTTCTTGATCTTAAGTAGATTAATGAATCAGATAAGTAAACTACTTATCAGGGTGTGGCCACACACTTATCAATCTCACTTATCAAGTGGCCTGTGATATCATCTCACTATTACATGAGTGGTAATTCCATCACTTCAATATCAATACCAATGTGTTCACCTGTTCACCCAATCATACCCGTATTTAGCATCCTGTTACAGACCTGTTAGGCGTATGTCAAAGTGAACCGGATCCCATATTGATATTATAATGAAATCTGGTCTGAAGATAGTTAGAGACCTACTTAAGAAAACTAATGACACAACCACCATGTAGTTTTCTCGGGCGGATCGATCCAGTCACATGTATACAACATGTACCCATATTCACAACTGTCTTATCAAGTGCTATGGCTAGTATCAATTACTACCATACAGTCGTCGAATATACAAGTCCGTGGTCCTAATCATTCCCATGATAGAATAGACTTGGGATATGGTTTTACGATTATCAATCAATGGATTCTCTATTCATATTATAGCACAAGATATAAATGAACTAGATTAATGCCTTTATTAATGTGACATGGGTCAATATTTTGACCGAACATATGGGTGTTGATGGGCGTGAGATCTAGGTAGAGCTTTCTAATGACGACTTAATATGTATTGCGGTGAATGTGCTATGTCTATGGATGTGGTCTTTATAAATTGCTCTTAACTCTACTAGACGCTACGACTACTTAGGGGCAAGTGTACCCCGTCGTTATCAAGTAATAATCCGGTTAAGACCGGGTATCGAATCCACGGGATTTATAATTACAAGTATTAGACGACTCGGTTTCGTATGTTATTTAAGCGGTAATTACTTTGGGATTAAGTAAGACACAACTACACACTATTCCTCACTATTGGCGACACAGATTTATGTAGCTAAAACTCTATGAAGTGGGGTGAATATGATAAGTTATAACAATGATAAATAATGACTCTAAATGTATACGGATAATAGTTTACTCTTGCAAAGACGACCAAGTGTAGTAGAACCGACCCGTGAAGCACTTAGACTACGTGATTCCTAGTCAAGGCGTGTCTAATGCGGGGGAATTAGAAACTAGGGCCCGTAAGTTCCGTGGCTTGTCAATTCCTACGGTTTCCGGTTTGTCACTTTCGGTAAGGCAACACCTATATAACTCCCTAAAGATAGCCCGAATGGCGGCGGTAATCGCGTTCTCCTACACAATAATCAATTATTAATATCAAAACAAGCAATAAACATTAACACATAAAGGGAAATAGAGATTATAAACCATAAATTATAAATATGGAAAGTGATTAGATGAAATACAACCAAGCCTAGTACATAGGAAGAGTACAAGCTAATTAGCAAGTAAAAAGGGAGAATCCGACCTTGGAACTAGCTAACCGGACTCAAAGCCGTCTCTTAGGTCGTGGAGGTGGAACTCTCGAGCTTGGTGACGAATGGTGGAACGGAACGTAAATGGAACGCCGGAACAACGGACAAGCTCTCGAGGGGGAGAGTTTAACTTACAAAATCTGAATCTAAATTACAAGGAAAGAAAAGAGTATAGTGTAGCTCTCTAGTATGTAATTGGTGTCAAATGAAGTTCAAGAGCTTCTTATTTATAGACATCAAGCAAGGGCAGGTTTGTAATTTCACAAAGCACAAGTATGGAGCAACATTATTTGGTGCAGAAATCCCATGATACGCCCCGCGTAAATTGGTCTACGCCCCGCGTAAATGCCCATTCCGTCAGAAATCTTCTGCATGTGGACCAATTCGTTGTCTTGTTGACTCAAGTACGCCCTGCGTAAAGGATTGTACGCCCCGCGTGTTTGAGTCTCTGGAGTTTTATTGCTTGAATTAGTGCTTTTACGTCGTGCGTAGCTGAAGTACGTCCCGCGTAAAAGAGTCTCTGATCTTTTTATGTTGAAGAACTGCGTTTTACGCCCCGCGTATATAGTGGTACGCCCTGCGTAAGTATAGTTGACTCTGGGAGACAATGCAGTCTGACTTTCAGGATTAGGCCAATTATTGCCGACATGTGTCATACGCCCCGCGTAGTGTGTCATACGCCCCGCGTATGCTGAGTCAGTTCCACATGGTGCCTGCGGATAAGGCAATTATTTCTGGCACTATGTTTTATGCCCCGCGTACAGGATAATACGCCCCGCGTATTGAGTGGATTTTTGCTCCTTTCTCGTACCTGAAATACAAAACTTGAGAGCCGAGTTAGCTTGACGTTTTTATTTCCTAAACTAATAAAAAACGAGGAAAATAAACTGAAAGTACGAGATTTATTTTTATTTCTTTATTTATCAAAAACACTTTATTTTTGTAATTAAACTTATTTATTTTACCCGAAATCATCCCGTAAATCACGCTAAAAGATAGGGGTAAAATACCCCTATCAAACCTCCTCGGACTTTAAAGTTTTACTTGTCCTCAAGTAAAAGAAATCGAAAGACAAGGGATTGAGAAAATTAAGAAACAAACCACAGGTTGGTTTTGCCAAGTGTGTGATTTCAAAGTTATGGTTTTGTGCAAAGGTTTCGGTAAGTACCTACGCAAACAATTGAGTACGAAACTTGTTTGAAACCTCCATAATCAAGATTTAATGGGCAATATTAACGGGGGTTGATTATCTTTTGAGAACCCGATAGTACCTCACCAAGGGATTTCGCTCTTACGCTCAATTTTAGGTGGGTCGGTGTTTTAGCGCTCTTCTTTGCACTTACTCGAGATCATGTTGAATTTGTATTTTCATCCGGGTTTTTCCTCCTAAAATATGGTTAGGCAATATTAAAAATGAACCCGGAGGGGGGTTGTAATGTGGGTGGCTTCTTTAGTGGTTAGTGTAAAGGAACTCGAGTTCAAAAATACCGTTTGTGATTGCACCGTATCATTGTTTATTTCAGCCTTGGCGAATTTTACAAATTATACTTCAAAATTGCTCGGGTGGAGCTTGAGAATGCCTTTTTATTTTTATTGTATCCTTTGTTTTCATAGAGGCACAAAAACAATATTTTGAGAGCTTATAGTGCTCATTTGCTAAGGCCGTGACTTATTTTGGGTAATTCGGGTGCAACTTGGTTATGTCGGTATTTGAACAAGAGGAAAAAGGGTTAAATGTTAAAAAGGTATTAACAAAAAAGTGGGTTAATAGGCTCGAAGGGGTTTCCTAATGTTTAATGAAAACGAGAAAAATAAATTAAGAAAAATTAGTCTAAGTGGGTTCGGTTTATCATCTATTGCCTTTTTACCAAAAATAAGTGTACTTAACCCGGTATTGGATGCAAATTCTATGAGTCGAGTGAAGTCAAAGCTCTCGAAAAATTGTGAAAGAATTAGAGTTCTCGTACGAACTCTTTTAGGCTCAAAAATACCTCACAAAGATTTGGGTTTAAATTGTGTACTATCAAGTATTCGCTAAATTCTCAACTATCCCGTTTTTATTGCCTTTTCAAAGTTCATTATGGAGATAACATTTGGGTTAATACTCAATGCCTTAGTTTAGTACTAACCTAAGCTTTGCACAAATTCCCTAATTTCAAAACCAAGACTAAAATCCCTTAATTAGGTCATCCCCTTGTGTCGACGTCTTTTATTTTTGGTGACAAATAACGGAACTTTAATTAATTTCCGAAGGAGGGATAGCGTGTCGGGAAAAATTTAGAAGAGTCAATAAATTAGTTTAATTATTTTGTTGTTTATTTTATTTTTATATTTTTTTTGTTAGTGCAAACCAAACTAAAAGTGCGGGGTTGCACGTCCCTCCGCGTTATTTAAAATGACGCCTATTCCAAGGGCGTCGCAAAAAGAAACTAAAACAAAAACAAAAATAAAGCTAAGGAAGGAAAATAAGACCCTTAGTGGTCAGAGGTTATGCGAGGCGTGCCCAGAGGGGCGCCCCACGTAACCAGTACGTTTTGTGATGTGTTTGAGCAGAGACTCAAGTACGCGGGGCGCAATAGGGAGGACGCCCCGCGTAAGTCGGTGTTTTCATTCTTTTTGGAGTCAGAGACTCAAATACGCGGGGCGTAACAGGGGACGCTCCGCGTGTTTGAGTTTTTGAACTGTAGGAACCACGGAAAGGAACTTATACGCGGGGCATAAGAAGAGTTACGCCCTGCGTAAATGGTGTCCCCTATAGAGTTTTGGATCAGAGGCACAAAGACGCGGGGCGTGCATAGGGAGATGCCCCGCGTATTATGTCGAATTGGGATTTGGCTTTCCGTGGCTGGGAAGCGAAACGAAGAAAACAAGTAAAAATTGAACAGATATATACAGGGGGTTTGAGAGAGTCAAACCAATGCTACGTTTAGAGTCGGAGTAGGTCGACTTTCCTTTGCGATGTGCAAGCTTAAGGTGGTGCGAGGAGTGTGGTTTCGCCTTGTTGTGGAAAAACGCCGCCGCGGTATATCTTTAGACGGTGGCTATTGACCCGTAGGATTGCATTATCGGGACCTTGGATTTCAATTGCTCCGGAGGGGTGCACATTGATGACGGTATATGGTCCCGACCACCGACTTTTCAATTTTCCAGGGAATAACCGGAGGCGAGAATTGTAGAGGAGAACTTGATCCCCCTTATTGAACTCCCGAATTTGGATGTGCTTGTCGTGCCACCGCTTGGTACGTTCTTTGTAGAGTTTGGCATTTTCATATGACCCCAAGCGGAGTTCATCAAGAGTATTAAGTTGGAGGAGGCGGTGTTCTCCCGCAGCCTGCATGTCAAAATTCAAAAATTTCAGTGCGCAATAGGCTTTATGTTCTAATTCCATGGGTAAATGACATGACTTTCCAAAAACTAGACGATAAGGGGACATCCCGATGGGCGTCTTAAACGCCGTGCGGTAAGCCCAAAGAGCATCATCGAGCTTCAAGCTCCAGTCTTTCCTAGAGGAGTTAACCGTTTTTTCTAAAATGCATTTTAGCTCTCGGTTAGAAACCTCAACTTGCCCACTAGTTTGCGGGTGGTAGGGTGTAGAGACTCGGTGTGCAACCCCATATTTAAGTAAGAGTTGATCGAATTGTCGGTTGCAAAAGTGGGAACCCCCGTCGCTAATGATAGTCCGAGGGGTTCCGAACCGAGTGAAAATGTTTTTCTTTATGAATTTCCCTACCGCCTTAGAGTCGTTTGAAGGTAAGGCAACGGCCTCTACCCATTTGGAGACATAATCAACCGCTACAAGAATGTAAGCGTTGCCATGCGACTTAGGGAAAGGTCCCATGAAGTCTATCCCCCACACGTCAAAGAGTTCGCAAACTAGGATTCCCTGTTGGAGCATTTCGTGTTTTCGGGAAATGTTTTCGCTCCTTTGACAAGCGTCACATGATTTGACGAAGTCGTGGGAATCTTTGGATAAAGTAGGCCAATAAAACCCACATTGTAAGACTTTTGCCATAGTTCGACTAGGGCCAAAGTGGCCCCCCGGCTCTTGGGTATGACACATATGTAGCACATGATTAACCTCTTCTTCCGGTATACACCTACGAATAATGTTATCGGCACAAGATTTGAACAGATAGGGTTCTTCCCAAAAATAATGCTTAGCATTGTGAAAGAATTTCTTACGCTGCTCATATGTAAGGTGCGGGGGAAGAATATTACCGGCTTTGAAGTTTGCCATATCGGCATACCAAGGTAAAGATGTTACCGCGTAGAGTGCTTCATCGGGAAAGGTCTCCTTAATTTCAATAGCTTCCGGAGGTTCGCTTTCCTCGCCTTGTAAGCGAGAGAGATGATCGGCCACAACATTCTCCACTCCTTTTTTATCTTTGATCTCGATGTCGAATTCTTGTAGGAGTAGGATCCACCGTATCAAGCGTGGTTTGGCGTCCTGCTTAGTCATCAAGTACTTGAGAGCTGCGTGGTCAGTGTATATGATAATTTTGGATTACACAAGATATGACCTAAATTTATCGAAAGCAAAAACAACGGCAAGCATCTCCTTTTCCGTGATGGAATAGTTTTGTTGGGCCTCATTGAGCGTTTTGCTCGCATAATAGATAGGGCGGAAGAGTTTATCCACCCGTTGGCCCAAACAAGCACCTACAGCCAAATCACTCGCATCACACATCAATTCAAAGGGGAGGCTCCAATCGGGTTTCACCATGATAGGTGCATTAATTAATTTTTCCTTGAGTGTGTTAAATGCAAGTAAACATTGGTCGGAAAAATTAAATTATGCATCCTTTATGAGGAGCTGGGTCAAGGGGGTTGCTATCTTAGAGAAGTCCTTGATGAATCGTCTATAGAACCCCGCATGACCTAAAAAGCTCCGAATTCCTTTTACGTTGATTGGTGGAGGTAGTTTTTCAATTACCTCGATCTTGGCCGGATCGACCTCGATTCCCTCCCCGGACACCTTGTGTCCCAAAACAATACAATCTTGAACCATAAATTGACACTTTTCCCAACTAAGAGCGAGGTTAGTGTCTTCACAACGTTGGAGGACTTTATCAAGATTGCTCAAACAAATGTCAAAGGACGACCCAAAAACAGAAAAATCGTCCATGAAGACTTCCATGAAGTCCTCAATCATTTCGGAGAATATAGCCGTCATGCACCGCTGAAAGGTGGCGGGGGCGTTACAAAGCCCGAATGGCATCCGCCTATATGCAAATGTCCCATATGGACAAGTGAATGTCGTCTTCTCTTGATCCAAAGGATCAACGGGAATTTGCATATAACCGGATAAGCCATCGAGGGTGCAAAAGAATTTATGACCCGCCATTCTTTCCAACATTTGGTCGATGAACGGCAAGGGGAAATGATCTTTTCGGGTGGCTTCGTTAAGTTTTCTGTAATCAATGCATACTCGCCACCCGGTTACTTTTCGTGTGGGGATTAACTCCCCTTGATCATTTTCCGTCACCGTTGTGCCCCCCTTTTTGGGAACACATTGGACCGGGCTAACCCATGGACTATCGGAGATAGGAAAGATTATACATGCGTCGAGGAGTTTGATTACCTCGACCTTTAATACCTCTTTCATATTGGGGTTAAGCCGTCGTTGCGGCTGCACGGAGGGCTTGACTTTATCCTCCATAAAGATGCGGTGTGTGCAAATGGTGGGGCTGATCCCATTTATGTCGTGAATGGTCCACCCAAATGCACCTTTATGTTTTTGTAACACCGCGATTAATGCTTCCTCCATTTCCGCTGTCAAAAGTGAAGAAATAACAACCGGTAAGAAATTAGGAGGTTGCAAAAATACGTATATTAAATTAGGAGGCAAGGGTTTAAGTTCCAAAGTTGGAGGCTCCTCGAGAGAAGACTTTGGCTTTGCTTTGCTATCTCGGTCCAAACCCTCGAACCGGCTCCTTGCCAACAGACATCGTTCTATTTCGGAGGAGTATTCAAATGGCTTGTTTAATGGCTCCTCATCCAAATGCTCATTATCACCTATTCCCGAAGAGGTTTCCGCAAAAGACCTACCACAAAATTCTCCAACAAAAAGATCAATAGAGTCTACGGAATTTAAAAAGTTACAATCTGCCAAGGTATTAGACGGAAATTTCATGGAATTGTATACGTTAAATTCTACCTCTTCGTCTTGCAACCGTAGGATGAGCTTACCTTCGTGGACATCAATGAGAGTCCTACCGGTTGCAAGAAATGGTCATCCTAGGAGGATTGGTACCGAGTCTTCTTCCGCCATATCGAGCACTACGAAATCGGCGGGGAAAATGAACTTGTCCACTTTCACTAAGACATCCTCCATAACTCCTTTTGGCCAGGCAATGGATCTATCGGCCAACTGGAGTGTCATATTGGTAGGCTTTGGTTCTCCCAAGCCGAGCTTTCTGAATACATATAAAGGCATTAGATTGATGCTAGCACCTAAATCACATAAAGCTCTCCTAAACTCAACATTTCCAATCGTGCAAGGGATAGAAAAACTACCTAAATCCTTGAGTTTAGGTGGGAGTTTGTTCGTTATAATCGCGGAGCATTCCTCCGTGAGCGCTACCGTCTCATTATAATCCAACTTCCTCTTTTTGGCGAGGATTTCTTTAAGAAACTTCGCATATATGGGAATTTGTTCCAATGCTTCCGCAAGTGGAATGTTAATGTGAAGTTTCTTAAAGATTTCCAAAAACTTGCCGTATTGGTGGTCCAATTTTTCCTTTTTAAGTCGTTGTGGAAAAGGGAGCTTCGGCACGTAAGCTCCAATTGGGTCACACACGTTTTTATTCTTATCCAAGGAAGTTGAGTGTTTTGGATCCGAACCGGGGTTGCTTACCACCTCCGGTTCATTACTTACCTGTGGAGCTTGTGGGGTCGCCTTTGGAACCGGTGGTTCCAAACCCTTACCACTACGGAGAGTTATTGCTTGTGCGGTCTCCCAATATTTTGGTCTCGGGTTTTGTTCGGTGTTAGTCGGGGGAGATCCATGTTGTCTCCCTTGTTGTTGGCGACTTAATTGGGCCACTTGCTGTCCCAAGTCCCTGCAAAATGCTTCGTTGTTAGCAAGATGGGAAGATATTTCTTTAAGAAGATCAATTACCATTGCGTCTTGCGCATTGCTAGGAGGTTGTGAATTTTTCCCTTCTTGGTCATGAGGGAATTGGCCCAACCCTTGTTCCACAAATTTACCATGGGGTTCGGACGGGGGCTTCAATACATTCCGCTTGTTATCATAAGATGAAATATGTTGAAGCCTCCTTCCGTTATTGCTATTGTTATAGTGGTGATAAGCGTGCGTGTTAGGATAAGAGTTATGATGAGAATTATACCTTTGTTGTCCCCCTACATAACTTACTCTTTCGGTGTCACCGGCAAAAGGGCTACCGGCTTGACAATCTTTACCTTGGTGGCCACCACCACAGTGAGAGCATATTAGGACTTGTGCTGAATTTTGGAGGCTCATTTGTGCCATTAAGGCGTCCAGTTTCTTGTTCATTTCGATCATGAAGATGGTGGGAGCCTCGTCTTCTACGGCAAAGGTTTGATGTTGCGAGGATCCGGCAAGCCGATCTTCTTGCCATTGGACGCTTTTCCTAGCTAATTCTTAAATGAGCTCATATGCCTCGCTTGCCGATTTGCGAAACAAATCCCCACCTGCGGCGGAATCAACAGTTGCACGATTAGTCGGTGTTAGACCATGATAAAAAGTACTTACTAAATCATGCTTAGGGATATCGTGATGTGGACAGTTTCGGAGCAGCTTTCGGAACCTAGCCCAAGCTGAGTGGAGGGCCTCGTATCTAAGTTGTCGAAAGGAAGTGATATCTTTTCTCAATTTAACCGTTTTAGAGGGCGGGAAGTAGTAAGATAGGAATTCCTTCTCGAGTTCCTTCCATGATGTGATCGATCCCGCCTCTAACGAGTGCAACCATTCCAACGCTTGTCCTGTCAAAGAAAAAGGAAAAAGTTTTAGTTGGACGGCCTCTACTGGAACATTATTTTGCCGTGAAGTTTCGGCACACATAAGAAATTTATCAAGGTGTTCGTTAGGGTTTTCATGGGGTTCCCCTCCGAATTGACCGAATTGTTGGATTAATTGGATCATGCTAGGGTTTATTTCAAATGTGTCGGTCGGAATGGTGGGGGCAACGATTCCGTGGCGGATTTGAGGACGATGTGGAGCAAGAATCTCCAACATCGAACGCGTGTCGTTGCCTTCACCATTACGGTCGTTATTCACGGGTTGTTCCGGCCCCCGTTGGTTGAGCTCGGGCTGGTTAGCTTCATCGTTGAGATTTTCCATTCTTTCTCTACGTAACCTACAAAGAGTACGTTCAATTTCGAGATCAATAGGTACGAGAGAATCACTTTTAGATCGGGTGTGCATAAAGTAAAACAAGTATATAAAAGAATTATCAACAAGAAAGAATAATGTTAGCAAACGTATATATAAACAATTTATACAAAAAGAATGCTTAAACTAACAATGAAACGTTTTTGTCTAATATTGTAGGAAATTATAAATCCCCGGCAACGGAGCCAAAAACTTGATGGGTGTGAGATCTAGGTAGAGCTTTCTAATGACGACTTAATGTGTATTGCGGTGAATGTGCTATGTCTATGGATGTGGTCTTTATAAATTGCTCTTAACTCTACTAGACGCTACGACTACTTAGGGGCAAGTGTACCCCGTCGTTATCAAGTAATAATCCGGTTAAGACCGGGTATCGAATCCACGGGATTTATAATTACAAGTATTAGACGACTCGGTTTCGTATGTTATTTAAGCGGTAATTACTTTGGGATTAAGTAAGACACAACTACACACTATTCCTCACTATTGGCGACACAGATTTATGTAGCTAAAACTCTATGAAGTGGGGTGAATATGATAAGTTATAACAATGATAAATAATGACTCTAAATGTATACGGATAATAGTTTACTCTTGCAAAGACGACCAAGTGTAGTAGAACCGACCCGTGAAGCACTTAGACTACGTGATTCCTAGTCAAGGCGTGTCTAATGCGGGGGAATTAGAAACTAGGGCCCGTAAGTTCCGTGGCTTGTCAATTCCTACGATTTCCGGTTTGTCACTTCCGGTAAGGCAACACCTATATAACTCCCTAAAGATAGCCCGAATGGCGGCGGTAATCGCGTTCTCCTACACAATAATCAATTATTAATATCAAAACAAGCAATAAACATTAACACATAAAGGGAAATAGAGATTATAAACCATAAATTATAAATATGAAAAGTGATTAGATGAAATACAACCAAGCCTAGTACATAGGAAGAGTACAAGCTAATTAGCAAGTAAAAAGGGAGAATCCGACCTTGGAACTAGCTAACCGGACTCAAAGCCGTCTCCTAGGTCGTGGAGGTGGAACTCTCGAGCTTGGTGACGAATGGTGGAACGGAACGTAAATGGAACGCCGGAACAATGAACAAGCTCTCGAGGGGGAGAGTTTAACTTACAAAATCTGAATCTAAATTACAAGGAAAGAAAAGAGTATAGTGTAGCTCTCTAGTATGTAATTGGTGTCAAATGAAGTTCAAGAGCTTCTTATTTATAGACATCAAGCAAGGGCAGGTTTGTAATTTCATAAAGCACAAGTATGGAGCATCATTATTTGGTGCAGAAATCACATGATATGCCCCGCGTAAATTGGTCTACGCCCCGCGTAAATGCCCATTCCGTCAGAAATCTTCTGCATGTGGACCAATTCGTCGTCTTGTTGACTCAAGTACGCCCTGCGTAAAGGATTGTATGCCCCGCGTGTTTGAGTCTCTGGAGTTTTATTGCTTGAATTGGTGCTTTTACGCCGTGCGTAGCTGAAGTACGCCCCGCGTAAAAGAGTCTCTGATCTTTTTATGTTGAAGAACTGCCTTTTACGCCCCGCGTATATAGTGGTACGTCCCACGTAAGTATAGTTGACTCTGGGAGACAATGCAGTCTGACTTTCAGGATTAGGCCAATTATTGCCGACATGTGTCATACGCCCCGCGTATGCTGAGTCAGTTCCACATGGTGCCTGCGGATAAGGCAATTATTTCTGGCACTATGTTTTACGCCCCGCGTACAGGATAATACGCCCCGCGTATTGAGTGGATTTTTGCTCCTTTCTCGTACCTGAAATACAAAACTTGAGAGTCGAGTTAGCTTGACGTTTTTATTTCCTAAACTAATAAAAAACGAGGAAAATAAACTGAAAGTACGAGATTTATCTTTATTTCTTTATTTATCAAAAACACTTTATTTTTGTAATTAAACTTATTTATTTTACCCGAAATCATTCCGTAAATCACGCTAAAAGATATGGGTAAAATACCCCTATCAGGTGTAAGGGTCTGTATGTGATGTTTTTGGAGAGTTGAGGGGGTTGAGAGGTTGTCCCCTAAGTTGAGGGGGTCAGGTGAAAAAAAGTTACAAGTTTAAGGGGTTGGGTGCCTATTAAGCCTAAATAATAATAATAATAATAATAATAATAATAATAATAATAATAAATAATGTTAAATTATAGATAAATAATAAGAATAATAATAAATTATATATAAATAATTATAATTATAATAAATAATCATAAATTACTGAATACTGGAACTAAATGCTGAAACTGAATGCTGAACTGAACTGAACTGAATTAAACTGAACTAATTGCTACTGAACTGAATTGAACTGAACTGAACTGATTGTTACTGAAATTAAGTAATGAAGAATTTCAACTTTATCTTCCATCGTGCATCTCATTCTCTTTTATTTTATCTTCGATTGCTTTTCATGAAGTCACACTTTTTACAATTCTTTTTACATATTTCGTTGTCGCACCCTTCTGACAACCTCCATTTCATCTACCTTTTTTTGTAATAAAAAAATTAAAATATATATACGAAGGGATCTAAATTTTTCATTTCGTTCCGAGCCTCTAAAAGGTTAGAAACGGTCTTGCGATGACATAACATATTGATGTAGCATAACAAAAATATTAACTTTTACTTACACGACATTGATCCAATGACGTATCATGTTGATTTAATGATGTGTCAACAGAGCATCTAAGAAAACAGTAAAACGTTACTCTGTTTATAAATCAATAAATTTAAATTGTTAAAGTTTTGTTTATATTTTCAAATAAAAATTTCAGGGTTAATTACATATAGATGCTCTGTTGTTCCGTCGATTTGCAAATAAGTACCTATGGGTTTTTTTTTTGCAAACGCAACTATGTGGTTTGCAAAATTTTACATTTAGTTCACTTTATCAGAATTTGGCCGATAACGACATCGAAATGAAAATTTTCAAGAGTTAAATGATATTTTAAGCAACTTTAATTCTTCAACTTTTTAGGTTTGAGGTCATTTAGGTGTTTTTTTATGAGATAGAAAGTTAATGTTTAGAGAGAGAAAACTCCAAAAATAATGATTTTGAAAAATAAAAAATATGGTTCCGTAGTAAATATGATACTAAACAATTTTAATTCTTGAAAATTTTCATTTTAAGGTCTTCATCGGTCAAATTTATCAAAGTAAAAAAACATGTAAAATTTTGCAATCACAGAGTTGTGTTTGCAAAAAAAAAAAAACACAAATACCTATCTGTAAATCGATAATACCACGGGAAATATATATATATATATATATATAATTAACACCAAAAATCTATTAGCGCAATTCACATCATATTCGAAATCTGTTTTTGACATTTATTAAGTAGCAACATATATGATGGCTCATCTATATGAAAGTGCAGGGCTATAAACGGGGCGGGATGGGGCGGGGATTGCATTAACCATCCCCGATCACTGGTCTAAACAAAGATTCAAAACATAAAATAAAAACAAGTCCAAAACAAAATAATAATATATATTTTTTTTAGTTTTTTCTATAATTGGGTATTTAGTCGGGGATCCCAATGGGGACATTCGGGGATGGGGATGGAGATAGCACACTTATAACCATCCCCGCCTCGTTCCCGACTGTCAGGGACAATATACAAACCATCCCCGTCCCATGGGATCCAAACGGGGATTCCCCGTCCCCATCGGAGCAGGTCTCCAATAGAGATGGCGAATCCTCAACTAATTAACAGCCCTATGAAAGGGACAAACAGTGATACAACCGTAGGAGTCAACATCTAAACTGCCTCTTTGATGATAATGTGTTAAAAAACGGAACGGATTGATAATTGAGTTAGTAAATTAATGAGTTCAACTGGTTGATTTGAAATGGTTAAATTGGATAACATCGTAAAAAATAAATAAATAATATATACATTAACTTAATTTAAATTATAAAATTTACCAGACTTTTAAATTTTATTTTATATATTTTAAAATTTAAATATGAGATAAACTGTTTATATTATAAAAATAAATTAAAATTTTAATAATATTTATCAAAATATATATAAAAAATAAATACTAAATAATATATTTAATTTTAAATATTTAAGTATTAATATAATAAATAAATCTATATTCTTTCGATTAGTTACCTATGTAAAACTAGCTTACTGTTGCGCTGGTAATTACTGATTTTCTTGTAGTGTTATAATATATAGTCAGTTCAGTTGGTTTGGCCATTTGAAAGACTAACATCAACCGGATATTTTGGCTATTATTTTGAAATTTCTCATCTCATACAATATTATTTTTTTTATTTATAATCTGTTACCATTGACAATAGGGAAAATTATAAAATTGGGTCAAATAGGAGACTCATTTACATATTTAACCCATTTACTCAACCTATTACATATCTACACTATGTTTGTGTGACTTTCACAAAATATCCTTACCTTTTCATTTTTTCCCTTCTCCTTGCTGGTTACGCGAACGGTTGCTCTTCCCCAAATAATTCTCAGACCTTTGGTCTTCCTCTCTTCCTTTAAATTGTGCGAAATTTGCACCATTTCTCCAAATCACCATGTATTTCTCTTCTTCCTCTCTTCCTCTCTTGATTCTTCATCTTCCTAATCCTAGAAAACGAAGCCATGGTTCTTCATCTTCCATTTCCTACTCGTTTCTTGGTTTCTTTCTTCTTGTGACAATCGAAGAAATGGTGATTCTAGTTTATTTTCATCGCTTTTCCCAGTTTATCATATTTTTTTTTATCAAAAAATGTAAGTATATACTATTTTTTCTTCATTTTTGCCCAGAGATTCACTTAGCGTATGTCGTTTTCGTGAAGTTTGTGGGAAGAAATTTATCGATTTAACTTTGCGAAATGATGATTCCGCAAAGTTTGCGAGGTAATTCGATAAATTTCTCTCGCAGACTCCGCGTAATCATCATTTCGTGAAGTCAGAACGTCACATTTCTCCTCACAGACGTCGCAAAATCATCGTTTCGCTAAGTAAAATCATCCTCTTCCTTGTACATTTATTTTCGCATACTTCATGAATCCTCATTTCGCGAAGCCAAATCTTCCTTTTTTTTCCTGACTAACACGATTAAATTTTTCTGAAGGTGGTTGAATACATAACATCCCGCAAGAAGGCGGTGTCCTCAGATGTAGATGGGGTGACTTTCCTTCTGATACAGAGAGAAATTCCCATCAAGATTGGTCACATTCAACTTTAAAGTGATTAGTTAAGAGTTATTGTGTCAATCTTGTTCTGTACCGTAAGACACATCCATCCCAAAAAGTCTGGACTTCCATTTCTCATCCCAAAAGGTGTGTACTTCCAATACAGGGAGAAATTTCTATCCAAATTCGTCACGTTCACTTTAAAATGATTTGTAATGAGTTTATTGTGGCAATCTTGATATAAATTTTGATAATGTTGTGATTTTCATGTTGTTATTGTGGCAATGTTGTTGTAAATTGTGGAGAAATTTTACAGTACTCCGGGAGTAATACTCCAATCCAATCAAAATCATTTTTGAATCTCACTACATGAGTATGATTGGTAGAAAGAGAAATATATATACACGTGTCATGGATTGATTGGTATGTAGTATTACTCCAGGAGTATCCTAAAATTTTCCGTAAATTGTGATGATGTTATGATTTTAATATTGAAATCCTTTGTTATTGTGCTTTTTTGTTGTTATATACCACTTTGCAAATTTTGTTAAAAACAGGTCCAGATTTCGCATATGCTGATTAAAATCATAAACTAAACCAAACATTAGCTTCACAGACTTTGCGAAATCATCTATTTCGCGAAGTCAGACGGGAGGGAGACAGACGCGCCGTAAAATTACAAACATATTAATGGTATTTTGGGAAAGTCACACAAATATAGTCTAAATATATAGTAGATTGAGTAAATGGATTAAATATGTAAATGAGTCTCCCATTTGACCCAATTTTATAATTTTCCCTTAACAATATCAACTAAAAAGACAGTATCACTAAAAAAAATCTTTTTTTTTGTTTGTTTTACTAATATAGAAGCATCATTTTATTATAAAAAAATATATTACAGTCCTCAAACGATGGTTTCTTTTTGAAATATATATATAGTTACTTTGTTTATTGTTTTGTTTTTTTCTCATTGGATTCATTATTTTTTTTTGAAAGAATAAGCTATATTAAATTAAATCGGAGGATAGACCCACTCACCGTAATCAGTCCTAGAACTCACAGATTTTGCAAGCAAATATGCTGCAGTGTTCGCTGATCTTCTAACAAATGAGATTGAAATGGAATTCAATTCTCTTATTATAACACAACATTCTCTAACAACATCTGATAGGTAAGAAACATTAAAGTCTTGTTGTTGTATGGCGCGAACTACATTTAAATAGTCCGATTGAAGCTCCAAGTGAGAGTATCCAAGGGATTTGATCCAACCAAGAGCCTCATCAATGGCGATTGCTTCGGCCATTGTTGGATCAGTCATATCAGCTATCCCAGCTCTTCGGGCATTAATACAGTTACCGGTATAATCGCGGATCAGTATCCCATGCGAACAGAAACCTGCTTCATGTTGAGTACCTGCGTTGACATTGCAAATAAGGTCACCTTGCTGCGGTTTGCGCCATTTATCCTGAGCTGGGACTGGGGTGGGGGCGGTTGCACCTGGATTTAGCCGTGATGACCTCCAGAGGTTGAATTCGACTGTTGCATTGAGTAGAATAGACCCCGGCAGGCTAAATTTTTGGTCCCAAACAACTTGATTTCTGTACTGCCACAGATGCCATAAAATGATAGCAAAAGTATCAATTACTGGGGATCCAGTTTCAAGTAACTGAGCAAACCAGTTGAAGAAGTCATGAACCTGCTCCATGCGATTATCCGAAAAAAAATATTCCCCAAACCTGCTGTGCAAAAAAACATGTTAGAAATATGTGACTTTCGTCTTCCCCCGTAGCTTTGCACACAGGACATCGATTTGGGAGGGAGCTGTGGCAGAGGGCGAGATTCGCCATTGATGGGAGACATTTAGATAGAGATCTCTACAGAAAGTTCTTTATTTTGGGTGCAACCTGTAACTTCCACAATAACGACCAATTAACCAAACACAGAGGTAAGGGCCTAGTGTCAGAGGGGTTGGCTACCGATAGATAACCACTTTTTACCGAATACAACCCGTTAGGATTGTGCTGCCATAACCAAGAGACATTAGACCCCAGCCTACGATGAGGGATTGAGAGGATCAATCGTTCATCCCGGGCATTGAAGATCTGATGAACCTTGTCGCTGCGCCAATTACCATGCTGGTCTAGTAGTTCAGTAACGTACTCCACGATGTGTTCATCAGATGGTACGCTGGTAGGAAACGGATTGACTGGATCAGGAAGCCAGGGACTTTCCCAAGTTTTAATAGATGAGTGATAGGGGCGTTTCGTCCCTATCTTTTAGCGCGATTTACGGTTTAATTTTAGAAGAAATAAATAAGTTTAATTACAAAAATAGAGTGTTTTAATAAAATAACAAAATAAAAATAAATTCCTTACTTTCGGTTAATTTTCCTTATTTTTGATTAATATTAGAAAATAAAACGCCAAGCTAACTCGGCTCTCAAAGATTTGTATTTCAGGTACGAGGAAGGAGTGAAAATCTACTCAAATACGCGGGGCGTATCATTATTTACGCAGGGCGTATCGTCATTTACGCGGGGCGTAAAACATGGTGTCAGAAATAATTGCCTTATCCGCAGGCACCATGTGGAAATGACTCAGCATATGCGGGGCGTATGACACCTTACGCGGGGCGTATGACACATGTCGGAAATGATTGGCCTAATCCTGAAAGTCAGACTGCATTGTCTCCCGGAGTCAACTCTCCATACGCGGGGCGTATCACCATTTACGCGGGGCGTAAAAGGTAGTTCTTCAACGTAAAAAGATCAGAGACTCATTTACGCGGGGCGTACTTCAGCTACGCAGGGCGTATTTGAGACAATTAGACATAGAATTGGTCCACATGCAGGAGATTTCTGACGGAATGGGCACTTACGCGGGGCGTATCATGGGATTTCTGCACCAAATAATGTTGCTCCATACTTGTACCTTGTGAAGTTATAATTCTACCCCTAGCTTGATGTATAAATAAGAGTGACTAGCACTCATTTATGGACAGCTTCTACCTTCTACTTTCTATCTTCTACCTCTACCTTACCTAGATAGTTGTTGTATAGTTTTGGTTTTAGATTGGGTTTATGTAATAAAACTCTCCCACCTCGAGAGCTTGTTCGGTTATTCCGGCGTTCCATCAACGTTTCGCTCCATCATTCATCACCAAGCTCGAGAGTTCCACCTCCAAGTCCTAAGAGACGGCCTTGAGTCCGGTTGGCTAGTCCCGAGGGCCGATTCTTCCCTCTTCACTTGCTAACTAGCTTGCACTCTTCCTATGTACTAGGCTTGGTTGTATTCCTCATTTATGCTTTCCATATTTATAATATATGATTTGCAATTTCCGTTTCTATATACGTGTTGATGTTTGTTGCTTGTTTTGATACTCATAATTGACTATTGTGTAGGGGAACGCGATTTCCGACGCCATTCGGGCTATCTTTAGGGACTCATATAGGTGTTGCCTTACCGAAAGTGACAAACCGGAAACCGTAGGAATTGACAAGCCACGGAACTTACGGGCCCTAGTTTCTGACCCCCGGCATTAGACACGCCTTGACTAGGAACCACGTAGTCTAAGTACTTCACGGGTCGGTCGAACTACACGTAGTCGTCTTTGCAAGAGTAAATTGTCAATCGAATATATTCGGAGTCATTGCCTTTTATATTTATAACTTATCGTCGCCCATATCATTCCGTGGAGTTTTCCGTTACATAAACCTGTGTCGCCAATAGTTTAAAAGTAGTTTGTAGTTGTGTCGCACACCAATCCCAAAGTATACACCGCTTAGATAACGTATAAAACCGAGTCGTCTAATACTTGCAGTTATAAATCCCGTGGATTCGATACCCGGTCTTAACCGGATTATTACTTGATACGACGGGGTACACTTGCCCCTAAGTAGTCGTAGCGTCTAGTAGAGTTAAGAGCAATTTATAAAGATCACATCCATAGACATAGTCATAACGCACTCATAATATATACATTTCATCATAGAAACTCTACCACTAGATCCTACGCCCATCAAGTTTTTGGCGTCGTTGTCGGGGATTTATAATTTCTTGCAATATTAGACAAAAATGTTTTATTGTTAGTTTAAGCATTTGTAAATATTACTTTCTTTTTGTGTGAATAATTTATTTCATTTCGTGTTGTTACTAATGATTTGTTTCATGGTATGATGCCTCATATTCGTCATATGTGGGATGACCACATGGAGGACGAATGTTCGCACCAACACTCAACCTCGCAATTCGATGTGGTAATCTCTATGCTTAAAGATATTCAAGTGAGATTATCTAACAATGAGGCATATTGCAGGGATTTGGGGAATCAAATCACTAGATTGACGTCTCGTATTGATTCAACCGCGGACGAATCAATTCGAGATGCCAATCCGGGTGGTCAAGTTGCAGGGGTCGAGTTAACTGAGCCCTCTCAAGAGGAGTCCCCAAGTCATGTAGGATGTCTCAACTACGAGGAGCCGGAAATCCTAATCGATAAGCCGGTTGTGTGCGGGCCCATGGAAATAAATCCAAAGCTAGAAGAGTTTGAGGTTCCTTCTACCTCGGAATATTTCACTCTTTTTGAACTACCAAAGGAGTCAAAAAGGGAGCAAACGAAACTCTTCAATAATTTCTGTAAATATAGTTTTTGGTTTTTGTTGAATTCTTTTGAAGCTAACAATCCGTTTTGTAGGTACGGATTGTTTATTCAAGAATTTGCATTTCTAACGCGAATGGAAGCATACACCTAGGAGGAAATGCTAAGTCGAGCTCACCGACTATAACGTAGCGCTTCTTGGGAGGCAACCCAAGCTCGAATAACGGAGTTTTCTTTCCCAACTTTTATTTTCCGCATGTCGTTTCTTTTAAAATAAAATTAAAAAAAAATCCCACTTTTTCCAAAGGAGAATAAGCCACGCGGGGCGTACACACCTATACACCCCGCGCACCGTGCTTTTTTGTTTTTACGTGAGTTAATAACATTCATGCGGGGCGTATTCCTGTTACGCCCCGCGTGCTCCACCTTTTCCATAATAAGATGGCTCAGAGCTCGGAACACGCGGGGCGTCCCTCTACGTGCGCCCCGCGTATTTGAGTCTCTGGCCCCGGTCCACTTAAAAAGCCTCTTCTACGCGGGGCACCCCCAGGGATACGCCTCGCGTAGGATCTGACCTTAAGGGTCCATTTTTCAGCTCATTTTTTATTTTTGTTTTTGTTTTGTTTTCTTTTTGCGACGCCCTTGGAATAGGCGTCATTTTAATAACGCGGAGGGACGTGCAACCCCGCACTTTTAGTTTGGTTTGCACTAACAAAAACAAAAATAAAAATCAAATAATTATCAAAATAATTAAACAAATTTATTAACTCTTGAATTCTTCCGACACGCTACACCTCCCTCGGAAATTAATTAAAGTTCCGTTATTTGTCGTTAAAAATAAAAACATCGGAACACTAAGGATGGTTTAATTGAGAAATTTTAGTCTTGGTTTTGAAATTAGGGAATTTGTGCAAAGCTTAGGTTAGCACTAAACTAAGGCATTGAGTCTTAACCCAAATGTTATCTCCATAATGAACTTTGAAAAGACAATAAAAACGGGATAGTTGAGAATTTAGCGAAGACTTGATAGTACACAATTTAAACCCGAATCTTTGTGAGGTATTTTTGAGCCTAAAAGAGTTCGTACGAGAACTCTAATTCTTTCACAATTTTTCGAGAGCTTTGACTTCACTTGACTCATAGAATTTGCATCTAATATCGGGTTAAGTACACTTATTTTTGGTAAAAAGGCAATAGATGATAAACTGAACCTACTTAGGCTAATTTCTCTTGATTTATTTTTCTCGTTTTCATTAAACATTAGGAAACCCCTTCGAGCCTATTAACCAACTTTTTTGTTAATACCCTTTTAACATTTAACCCTTTTTTTTCCTCTTGTTCAAATACCGACAAAATCAATTTGCACCCGAATTACCCGAAATCATTCACGGCCTTAGCAAATGAGCACCATAAGCTTTCAAAATATTGTTTTTGTGCCTCTATGAAAACAAAGGATACAATAAAAATAAAAAGGCATTCTCAAGCTCCACCCGAGCAATTTTGAAGTATATTTTGTAAAAATCGCCTAGGCCGAAATAAATAAAAACACGGTGCAATCACAAAACGGTATTTTGGAACTTGAGTCTCTTTAAACTAACCACTAAAAAGCCACCCACATTACAACCCCCCTCCGGGTTCATTTTTAATGTTGCCTAACCATGTTATAGGAGGAAAAACCCGGATGAAAATGCAAATTCAACATGATCTTGAGTAAGTGCAAAGAAGAGTGCTAAAACACCGACCCACCACAAATTGAGCGTAAGAGTGAAATTCCTTGGTGAGGTACTACCGAGTTCTCAAAATATGATCGGCTCCCGTTAATATCGCCTATTAAACTTAATCATGGAGGTCTCAAATAAGTTTTTATACTCAATTGCTTGCGTAGGTACTTACCGAAACCTTTGCATAAAACCGTAACTTTGAAATCACGCACTGGGTAAAACCAACCTTCGGTTTGTTTCTCAATTATCTCAATCCCTTGTCTTTCAATTTCTTTTACTTGAGGACAAGTAAAACTTTAAAGTCTGAGGAGGTTTGATAGGGGCATTTCGTCCCTATCTTTTAGCGCGATTTACGATTTAATTTTAGAAGAAATAAATAAGTTTAATTACAAAAATAGAGTGTTTTAATAAAATAACAAAATAAAAATAAATTCCTTACTTTCGGTTAATTTTCCTTATTTTTTATTAATATTAGAAAATAAAACATCAAGCTAACTCGGCTCTCATAGATTTGTATTTCAGGTACGAGGAAGGAGTGAAAATCTACTCAAATACGCGAGGCGTATCATTATTTACGCGGGGCGTATCGTCATTTACGCGGGGCGTAAAACATGGTATCAGAAATAATTGCCTTATCCGCAGGCACCATGTGGAAATGACTCAGCATACGCGGGGCGTATGACACCTTACGCGGGGCGTATGACACATGTCGGAAATGATTGGCCTAATCCTGAAAGTCAGACTGCATTGTCTCCCGGAGTCAACTCTCCATACGCGGGGCGTATCACCATTTACGCAGGGCGTAAAAGGTAGTTCTTCAACGTAAAAAGATCAGAGACTCATTTACGCGGGGCGTACTTCAGCTACGCAGGGCGTATTTGAGACAATTAGACATAGAATTGGTCCACATGCAGGAGATTTCTGATGGAATGGGCACTTACGCGGGGCGTATCATGGGATTTCTGCACCAAATAATGTTGCTCCATACTTGTACCTTGTGAAGTTACAATTCTACCCCTAGCTTGATGTATAAATAAGAGTGACTAGCACTCATTTATGGACAGCTTCTACCTTCTACTTTCTATCTTCTACCTCTACCTTACCTAGATAGTTGTTGTATAGTTTTGGTTTTAGATTGGGTTTATGTAATAAAACTCTCCCACCTCGAGAGCTTGTTTGGTTATTCCGGCGTTCCATCAACGTTCCGCTCCATCATTCATCACCAAGCTCGAGAGTTCCACCTCCAAGTCCTAAGAGACGGCCTTGAGTCCGGTTGGCTAGTCCCGAGGGCCGATTCTTCCCTCTTCACTTGCTAACTAGCTTGCACTCTTCCTATGTACTAGGCTTGGTTGTATTCCTCATTTATGCTTTCCATATTTATAATATATGATTTGCAATTTCCGTTTCTATATACGTGTTGATGTTTGTTGCTTGTTTTGATACTCATAATTGACTATTGTGTAGGGGAACGCGATTTCCAATGCCATTCGGGCTATCTTTAGGGACTCATATAGGTGTTGCCTTACCGGAAGTGACAAACCGGAAACCGTAGGAATTGACAAGCCACGGAACTTACGGGCCCTAGTTTCTGACCCCCGGCATTAGACACGCCTTGACTAGGAACCACGTAGTCTAAGTACTTAACGGGTCGGTCGAACTACACGTAGTCATCTTTGCAAGAGTAAATTGTCAATCGAATATATTCGGAGTCATTGCCTTTTATATTTATAACTTATCGTCGCCCATATCATTCCGTGGAGTTTTCCGTTACATAAACATGTGTCGCCAATAGTTTAGAAGTAGTTTGTAGTTGTGTCGCACACCAATCCCAAAGTATACACCACTTAGATAACGTATAAAACCGAGTCGTCTAATACTTGCAGTTATAAATCCCGTGGATTCGATACCCGGTCTTAACCGGATTATTACTTGATACGACGGGGTACACTTGCCCCTAAGTAGTCGTAGCGTCTAGTAGAGTTAAGAGCAATTTATAAAGATCACATCCATAGACATAGTCATAACGCACTCATAATATATACATTTCATCATAGAAACTCTACCACTAGATCCTACGCCCATCAATGAGCCCGAACCAATTTTGCAACGGAGACCCGGGGTAAGCAGCTCGCGACCTGCTAGGATGCTACGCCACATGAAGGACGGGTTGTGACCTAAATTTGCATGGAGAAAATCACTGTTTGGAAAATATCGAGCCTTTAGTAGCCGGGATACAAATGACGTTGTGTCCTGCAAAATCCTCCATCCCTGTTTGGCTAATAATGCGAGGTTGAAGAGGTGTAAGTTGCGGAAACCCATGCCCCCTTTGGCTTTAGGCAAGCACATTTTCTCCCAGCTTTTCCAATGAATACCAGAAGAGGAACTTCCTGAAGACTTCCACCAAAACCTGTTAAGGAGCTTATTTACCTCATCACAGAATTCCTTATGCAAGAGAAACAAACTCATCAAGTACGTGGGTATGGATTGTAAGACCGATTTGATGAGCACCTCTTTACCAGCACGGGATTCATTACTTTGTTTTTCTTTACCATTAGGTTAATTATCCATTCATCATTTATAATAGAAAAAAAATAATGGTTACTTTGTCAACAAAGTAACTATACTATCTATTATATATATATGTATGGTTACTTTGTCAACAAAGTAACCATAATATCTATTTTATATATATACATATATATATCGGATAGGTACTAACGGGACGTTTGATATCCTGTTGAGCAGGAATTTTCACATGCACCTTAATGAGCAAGTGAATTTGCTCATTCACCGTTAGATATAGGCTTATTAAATCTAAGCCTCATGATGCTTTCAATCTCCACCTTAGGATTCTAATAAGCCTAGATCTAACGGTGAATGGGCAAATTCTACTTGCTCCTTAAAGTGCATGTGATCAAAACTGTCCTATTGAGATAGAGATAAGAATAAAGATTAGGATTGGGATAAAGATAACTGGTTGGGATAAGGATAAAAATATGATATTCGAGAATTATTATTCAATGTTTAGTACATATATGTGGGATAGGGATAGGGATAAAATAATAAATTTTACTATTTTAATCTTATTTAAACTACATAACATTAATTTGAGGGATAAGATGGAATTTTTCATCCTATTAAAATCACAGGAGCTTATTCCCTCCTCC
Source organism: Euphorbia lathyris (assembly GCF_963576675.1). Classification (NCBI taxonomy): domain Eukaryota; kingdom Viridiplantae; phylum Streptophyta; class Magnoliopsida; order Malpighiales; family Euphorbiaceae; genus Euphorbia; species Euphorbia lathyris. Next base: position 63,337,986 of record NC_088919.1, read on the forward strand.
TTATACTACCCCCTCTTAGGTATAGGATTTGAGGGATAAGAGTCTTATCCCTCATCTATCCCACTCCTCGATCTCCCAAACAAAGACGGGATAACTTATCTCGTGTTTTTTATCCATATCTCACTTCCTATATCCCTTCTAACAAACACCCCATAATAGGTTTGGCCAGACAGTGAACATAAACACTATTTGATGGAATGGCCAAACTAACATGTGATAAGTTTTAAATTTTGACCATAACGTTTTCTTTTGGAAAGTGCAAAAACTAGATCCGTCCATGGGCTGGATTGGGTCGGGTGCGGACCAGGTCAATCGGGCTTTTTATATAAAAATATTCAGTCCAAGCTCAGCCATGTCCGCTATAAATTTAGACGGGCTCGGGTCGGGCTGAACTCGGGCTTAAAAATCAAATCTCAAGTCCAACCCATATAAACCCACATATATATATATATATATAATTTTTAATTATAAAAACTAAAATTTACATTTAAAAGTAAATATTTAATATATAAATGTATAAATTAATTAGTTAATATTAATAGGTGGACAGGGCTGGGCCGGCCCGTGCTATTTTAATCAATCCCAAGTCCACCTAAAAAATAGATGGGCTTTAGCGGTCCTGGGTCGGGCTAAACCTAAGCTTAATTTAAACTGTCCAAACCCGGTCCAAGGGACACGGGCCTGGGCGGGACGGGTGGATACCCGGGTCTGTGGACAGGTCTAGTCATAACATAACATATGTAATAGTTCAAATTTTAACTTTAACGTTTCCAAATAAGGTTAATTTTCACCTATTGAATGGAAAATTTAAACTGACTCATTTGACAATTATTTGACTGTCATATCAAACCTTCCAAACAAGTTTATCAATAAACTGAAGTAGTTTCAAATATTTTTTGATTGGTTATTTATAATTCTATATTAGTAACATATTAGAACATTTTAGACAATTTGAGTTCCGTATCATCCTAGGTAGACACGAACCACTTAAATCTGAGAATGAAATATCATGGATGACTACAGGAGGCTCATCACACTCGTGAAGACGTAAGGATAAAAGCCCTGCGTAAATCCAATCTGTCGCTCTATTTCCCTCACGAAAAACATGGACCTCACATCTCACTCTCGCCTATACATTGACCGACATTTCTCAATCAACCAATAGAACCTATGTCGACTTACCTCATCATCCATGACCATACGAATAACACTAAGAGATCAAGTTCAAATATCAATCGTTGATAAGCCCTCTCCCAAGCTAATTTCAACTCGAAATACGTTCCCCAATTTGAGATATCTTTTTATTAACTTAAATGTGACAGACTTAGTTATTAGCATTTTAAAGTTTTTTTTTTGTAACTGTGTTAATGAGACACTAAATATTTTGGATATAATCTGTGTTTGGAATGTCTGAAGTGATAGTTAAATAACAGTCAACCCAACCTTTTTTATTTTTCGATAACAAAGGGATTAAATTGACCTGCTCTATGGTTAAATTTGAACAATTTCGTGCGTTAGGAGAAAATATACACTTCCTTGAAAACGTTAGGATCAAATTTGGTCATTGTGTCAACTAAGATGTACAAACGTTTCATACATAATTGCCCAAGGTTCAAACCCCGACAGTTACATATTTTTCTTTTTAATTTTTTTTAAATAGTATGCATCATTTCATTAGATAAAAAAGTGCAGACTAATGTCAGTACATGACACATTAAAATGAAGAAAAAAGACTGCAAAGAATAATAAAAACCCTTAAAGGTACAACTAAGACAAAGAAAATAGAAATCATATACTCATCGATAGTCGAATCTTGTTGAAATATTGTTGCAATCCATTCTTCATCCTTTATACTCTTTCGGACATTCGGATCTGAATCTTTTCCTATTGTGCAACCACACAGATCTATAGATCTACGGATAAGATAAAACTTTTCTGCTTGTGCTAAAACCGAAAAAATGATAAATGATAGAAGTATAGGTAACAGATGTAGATCTGACAAAAAAAGAACTTCAATAAGATAATAGATTTCAAACCAATTAAAACTACAAGCAAAGAAAATGCAAATATAAGACTAAAATTAAAGGGTTAAATGCACCATTGTTCATTGAACTTATATGGTTATCTTAAAATGGTCATTCAACTTCAATTTGTCTCAATAAAATCACTCAACTTTGAGTTTTGTCTCAATTAAGTCACTATAACGATTTTAATGATTAAAAACCATCGGAATGATGACATAAGTGATACGTCAATATGAAACAACTCATATTTCTAACCGAAATGACACATGACATCCACATATGTGTCACATGGCTATCATGTGTCGATTATTTTTATGGAAAAAAAACTAAAATTTAGTTTTTTTCATAAAAATACCCGACATGTGGCTGTCATATTTCGTTCCGGTCAGAGATTTGAGTTAACTCATGTTAACGCGTCATCCATGTCATTATTTCGATATGTTTTAACCACTAAAATCGACGGAGTGACCTATTTGAGACAAAATTCAAAGTTGGATGATTTTATTGAGACAAATTGAAGTTGAGTGACCATTTTGAGACAACCATGTAAGTTCAGTACCAATGATACATTTAATTCTAAAATTAAATCTAAAACATAGATGGTTGGAAAAAGAAGGAAGACAAACTTCTAGCACATATATTTTTTTTAAAAATTAAATGTTGAATCTAACGCATAGGCCACGTCCATTCACGCTGATGCACGTGGGGCCCACACGACACTTTTAGGGATTTCTCATTATCCTAATGCGGTGTTTAATTTATCAATTTATATGTTTGCATGTCTAATTTCTAACAAAAGTTGTCGCTGTTCAAAGTTAATTGATCAATCATAATTTTTTAATTTGAAAATTAAAAAATAAATTTCAAATTTCAAATTCTTAATTATAATTAACATGATTTTAACCATGCTCTAATACTAATTAATAAAAACTATATGATTAATAACAGAATTAATCATGCTCAAGGCCATAAACAATTTATCGAACTACACAATCATATTAATAGAAATTAGCGAACTGTTTAAATTAGTTTTACGTAAACTTTCATGCAAATGTCCGATTCACCGGAAAAGACGAAGAATAAATTAGAGAATGAAAATTGAAATTGGAGGATTGCCTTAGCATCTCTTTCACAGAGAAAAAGAATATTTTCTATTTTACAGAAAATGAAGGAAGTGATTTATTTTCCTTCAAATAGTTTCCACTTTTATTAAAAATATATGAATCGGGTCGGGTCCTGTAAAAAATGACCCGCCAAAATATCCAACATTAATTGAAATTCTCCTATTACGGACCACATCATGTTGAAACACCTTTCCACATGATTTTGATTTGACAAAATTATTTAAATAAATCTCCATGATAAAAATATTCCAACAAAATTAAATTTAATTGCTTTGATTTAATTGTACTAATGAGTTTGTTCAATGTTGAGTAAATTGATTGATAAGAATGGGAACTAAAAATCTATAAGAGAAAGTCAAGACAAAGTCAGCAGATGCAAGTCACACAGCCGGAGCTGAGTAAAATGCAACTCAGCTTTGAGAAATAAAATGTCTTCCTCTAAGAAGCTTGAAGGCGAAGCCGCTGAGTCAAGCCGAGTGGTCGTCAGGTCAGCGCCAATGATCCGTCAACTTGGAATACAAAGTCTGTCCATTTTCTAAAATGATCAGAAGTCACAGAAATCTGTCTGGAAGACTTTTTCGAGAAAGAGCATGGGCCATCTGACATCTACAAGAAGACAAACCTGGCGTCTGACGAAGACAGAAGACAGGATTGGCCTGCAGCACTGAGTGCTGACCAAGTGATGACGAAAGGAGATCATTTCCCCACAACGGCTATGTCGGGATGCAAATAATTGATGCCTCATACATCACTATAAAAAGGCCACTTCAAACTTGATTTTACATACAAGAGACAGAAAGAAAATCTTCAAGTCAATTCATTGAGAAAATACAAAATAGAAGCTCTGTCTTAAAGAGAGAAAGCAAGCTCTTACACCAAACTCCTATTCTTTTGTAAAAGTCTAGAGTGATTGAGTCATCTAAAGTGTTCTTTGTTTTACTAAGAACAATCATTGTATCATTTGTAAAAGGTTAGGAAAAGTGAGGCTGAGTACTCGGTTATAGTACTCAGTGGTAGATAGAGGCTGAGTACTCAGTGGTAGAGATAGGATTGAGTAGAGGAATAGAGGAAGGTATTCTTGCATACTCAGTTGCTATTGTAAATGGTTTGTGCTCTACCTTTAAAGAGCTCAGTAGAGGATTCTAAAAGCTCGGAAGGATTTCCGAGGACTGGACGTAGGTGGAGAGGCCGAACTAGGATAAGTCTGCTGAGTAACTTCTAACCCTTTATCTTTTGATATATATTTATTGCTTGCTAAATATTACTCAACAAAGCAATAACTTGTATATGTTGTGCTGAGTAATCTGATTGCTAAGTTGTGTAAGCTGAGTGCTGAGTTGGAAATTGACACAAGTGTTGCTTCCCGACTTACGGTTGAAATAGCTCTTGTCACCAGTTGACCAAAGCTGTCTCAATTCTACTCAGCGGTGCTGACCTAACGACTAAGTTACAGCCTTAAAAAATCAAATAAGTCAGCATTAATTCTAAAAAGTTTATAATAGTTCCTAACCCCCCCCCCCTTGGAACTAATACTATCACGTTATACGGGACCAACAATCAATGGTAGAACTAGTGTCAAATATTTGGCGGTCAACCGACAAAAATGTAGTAAGAAATGGAAAAATCGACGCAAATTGCGTCTGATGTTAAATTGTCACAGAAACATAATGATGACATTTTATGTCACTGATACATGTATTTACCGAAGGGGTTAAATACACCTTCTGTGATGTTTTATGTCATCGGACCACATCAATGGTAGAACCAATGCCAAATATTTGGAGATCAACAGACAGAAAGGTAGTAAGAAACACAGATTTTTTTTTCTAATTCAGAATCAGACGGAAAAATTGACGCAATTCTGATGTTAAACTATCACAAAAACATAATGACAACATTTTATGTCATCGGTACATGTATTTACAGAAGGGGTTAAATGCACCTTCAGTGACGCTATAGTTCCATTCCTGAATCTAATTATGCATTATATATTCCTACATATCATAATACACAAGAAAACTTGGTCATTATATATATAACAAAATTTCGAGACAATCAATTACTACATTCTGCTACAATATTGAGTCTAAGCTCGTACACCAAATAAATAAGAGAAAATTGAAACTGTTTATTGAAAATGATGTGAACAAAATATCAATAACTCTATTCTCCGGTTAACATTATCCTTACTATTTTATCAAACATTCCATCAAGGAAAGGAAACATGTGTCCAGAACCTGGAACTTCATAATAATGAATCCAAGAAAGACGTTGCACGATGTACCGCTGCAATGTAACAGGGATAGCACCATCTTCATCTCCTTGCCATAGATGAACATACGCTTCGCCATTTGGAAATGGATTCTCCATATCCATCGGATCAAATTCCCAATTTCCAAATGCAACCGTTAGTTCACGATGAATGGATTCAGTATCTCCTTGTTGTCTTGCATGTCCCTGATAAGTTGAAGAGGCACAACTTGTTAAAATTTAATAATCACAAACAACCTATGACTTAGAGACATTTTATTATATGTCTGACGCACCACGATATTCGTGCATTTTACTAATAACCTAATTAATGTCATATTACATCTTAACTAATAAGATATTAAAAAATTAATATTATAGAATTAATTATATATTTTTTAGTTAACCAGTATTTGCTCAATGTACATTACATTTATTTTAAGAAGTTTTTAAATCATTACAATTATTTTTAAATGACAAAATAGAATAAGTGGGTATTTATTTACTCTATTTCTATCTTTTGTTTGTTTTTCACATTTGAAAATGAGATTTTTAGGTGTTTGGTTAAGAGCTGGTGTTTATATTTTTATATTTTTATACGTAAAAAATAGCTTTTTATAAAAGTAAAAAAATTTTATTTTTCAATAACAAACAACAACATTAAATAACAGGTAAACCAAACAGATTCTAATAACAGTGAGAATGTGCATTTCTTCTCGATTATCTTCCAAGTGGAAGTTGTTGGAACAAGGGTCCCACTTTGATATTAATTTATTCTTTATGTTGTTTTTTGTTTTTTTACAAAATGCACTAAAATAATACGTGTCAACATCATAAAAAGTGTAACATTTAAAAATATATAGATATATGTTTGCCCATACCATGTTACTTTTGAATAATTCGTTAAGGAAAAACCATCCTAATTGAATATTTTATCTTTTTATTTTTCCTTTTATTAAACTTTTGTTCTTTTAAAAGTCAACTTTCTAATTAATAAAATTTTATTTATTTCATTTACGTAAAAATTTACATTTTTTTTTGGTAGAAAAGAAAAAGAAAAACGAAAAACAACAAACTACCCAGGAATTAGCCTAGGGAAGCTAACCCCAATCCTATCTTCTAAGAGAAGATGAGAGATGAAACTAGGGGAAACAGGAAGGGTAGTAACGTCTAACGTCCCTTCATGGCCCGCCGCCGCCAAGCGATCAGCAACACGATTCTGCTCTCTAAAAATGTGTCTGAACTCTACGAACTCAAAGGAGGAGCAAAGCCTTATAATAGCTTTGATGAGGTTGCGACTGTTAAGACCCATAGAATGATTCTCAGAAATCATTTTGATTGCTTCCAAATTATCAGACTCCACAGAGAGCCTCTTAACACCCAGCCTTTTAGCAAGATTGATTCCAGTAAGAATAGCCCAGAGCTCCGCAGAAAAGGAAGAACCCAACCCTAAATTCTGGGAGAACCCAGAAAGCCAGACGCCCCCTACATCTCTAAGCACACCTCCAGCCGCAATCTTACCGTTACTGAGGCAGGAACCATCAGTATTCAGCTTCACAACCCCCTCTCTTGGCCTGCTCCATCCCACGAGATGGACATCACAACACTGAGAGGCTCTGGCAAGGGACTCTCCTTTGAAACTATCGATAATAGAGAAAAGTTTTTTCGAGAAGAAATCAGCTAAGTTTGTCATAAAAACAGTTTTATCTCCAAAAATCTCCTCGTTTCTCCATTTCCAAACTTGGTGACAGATAATAGCAAAGAAAATGTCACATTTTTAATAGTTGGAAAGTAATCCTTTATATATATATATATATATATATATATATATATATATATATATAAAATGTAATGTAAAACTTTATTTTTAACTATAAAAAAAATACAATTTTAGATATAAATAAATAATAATTTTTTAATTTAATTTGATGTTCAAAATCAACCAAGAGTTTGATATGAAAAAAATGATAATTTTATGTCTGGTGCAAGATAATCAGGAGAAGTTTTACTATATATCTGGTGCAGTATCGGGTATACCTCAATTAATAAAATGTTAATTAATTATATAATTTTTTAGTTAATTATTTATATAAAAATGTAGACCCTAAAATATAAACTTTATATCCTAAAAAATAAATCTAAACTTAAAAATATATAACATGACATCAAATTATATTGAGTAAATTATATTGATTGTATCTAAACTTTGTTTAAATTCACGCTTTTGTATCTAGATTTCATTTTATCTAAAAAAATATATCTCAAATAAGGATAAGTGAATAATTTAGTGCATTTAATTAGTCAGTAATCTGTCAATGGGAGTTTGGCCAAAATTTGGTCAAATTTGTTGAAGAGTGACTGATCGGTTAGATGTACTAAATTGTTCAGTCATCGGTAAAGTTCATATATTATTAGTGTAATTTATCCAATTATATTAGTCAAGCGTACAAATGACGTGGTGTGTTGGACGTATATTATAAGGGCAAATAGAAAATTACCATATTTGACAAATTAAGGGAAGGTGCGATCTCTTTGTCTTGTTGGGAAAGAACGGGATTATTAGCTATGATAGAAAAACCAGGGAACCACTTTTGAGTATTCCACCAATATGATAGCCAAGGAGCATAATACATAACCCGATACGCCCATCGATCTCGTGCCATCATTTGGCTCAAGGCTTCGGTCGATAAATTAGTAGGAAAATCAGGCCACCAGTAGTTAATAATTGGAGTTAATAATGTTACTCCTGCTAACCTGTTCAAGCGTACAAAACAAATCCGTCCAAAATCCATCACGATTCATTGCAAACAATAAGAAACAACGTTTCGTATAATTGAGCTAAATTATACCTGTGAGGAATGTACTTAAGGCAGCTCCAAGTCAACCCACCACCCATGGAATACCCAATTATGTAAAACTTAGATCCAAGTTCTAATTGATCTGCAAGCTCTTCTACATCTGAAGTTAAACTTTTCAATGTTCGACTTGGATGTGGATCACTCTCTCCATGACCCGGTCTGTCAAAGTTCACAATGTAGATTTCTAATTCTTCAATAAGTTTCTGGAACAAACCCACCATTAAATCAAGTGATACCCATAAAAATAAGTCGCGGAACTAGAATTAAATACTATATGTGTGTGTGTGTATGTATATATATTTGTGTGTGTGTTAAAATTTACAGTGGATAAAAAAATGGACGAAAATATGTTAAAAATTGCAGTTTTTTTTCAAACAGATAATTTTGTCTTAGATTCCGTCCACTGATACGAATCATGAATATAACAAATTACCAAAAATTATACATTTAGTACCTGTGAAAGATAATTGTCAAAAACAGGATCGTGCCTACAAGAACCAAAAGGATAGAGAAAGATGATTTTATATTTGGCTGTATCTTTTGAGACACCACGTTCTTTATAAGCTATATGTCTCCCATCTTTGAGCTTTATTCGTGGTCCTGTAATAGGCGGACCACCTGGAGAGCCAGGTATCTTGTTTGGAGGAGGTTGTATCGATTGATAACCCCATGCCAAAATCCCCACAGTGAAAACCAATAATATTTTTGTAGGGATCCCTGAAAATATCATACTCAAAGTTAACACAGATTCCAAAAATTAAAAGACATAACGTGAATGATGAGAAAAATAGAGTAAAACTTGTTCTGCCTTTTGTTCTTTTTATCGTTTTACTCTAAAAAGTATATATAAATATGTCCGATTAAGGTTTAAAAACAGTTAGATTGTTATGTTATAAGAAAAATTAGTTAACATCTATAAGCTACTGATAACATCAAAAAATAACAAAATAAAGAAAGTAAAAAAAAAAAAAAACAACGCACTAAAGAGTAGTATGATATATACTCTTTGTTCACATATTCCACTCTGGAGTCACTATCCTCGGAATTGGATCTGTCCAGTTAGAGGTGACAAAAATATACACGATAAGATATTGTAGTGTTTCGTTTAACTTAGTTGGCAATGTGTCAATTTTGACTTGATACGAAATTGATACGTAAATTTTTTAATTGAGATAAGATTGACATACTAACCTTAAAATGACACCCAATGACACCCAATGACACGAGTATTTAAAATTGTTGTTATATTCTCTTAAATTTTTTATATTCCACATGTATTAAAAAATAATAAAATTATAATTATTACTTACAAATACGACTCGAACCTCCTATATTACCATAAACGCATTACATGAGCCCTCAACATGATATTAATAGAATTTAAAGGATTATTGTCAACATATTAATAAAAAAATGATATAAAATATTTTAAAATAGTGCTATATCATTCTATATGATTTAAAATTCGCCATTAATATAGGAAAATTGCTTGTCATCCAAAAACACGGCACTAATCTGAATATGATAAGAATATGTTTAAGTTGAATTAGGATTGACTCATTTTGACACTAACCTGAAATTGATACGACGCGAACCCGATAGAAATCCCCAAAAGAAGCTAAGGCCCAGGCCCATTAAATGACCAAACATCATCTTGACCCATTTACGGGGCTCTTTTCGGAAAGATGGATCAAGAAGAATGCATAAGAAGTTTCGGATTCCAAAAGACACGCTTGACTCTGTTTTACTGCGGAATTATTGGGTCTGAAACCTATAAGAAGCTAACACGTCTATAACACACAAACTTACGTATACCTAGAAATTGCTCAGAAATGGGAGATACATGTAAGTAACTAATATTCACTTCTCTATCACTAAACTAAACTGCTTTCAAATTGGTACTCTTTCTACGATGCCTCATTGACCTAGCATCGAAGAAGATTTATCGGATTCCGGCCCTTGTCTGGCCGTGTTTTGTGTTCTCAGGTCACCGTTCCGATATCAGAAACCAATCAAATTAATGAAAAAATCAAAGAAAATAGTTAATTTAGAGAAGAATGAAGCAGACCTGAAGGAAGATTGAAGGAGCTCTTTTGGTTCACTCTGCCTGCCATTGTTGGCCAATGATGAAGAAATTCAAATTTGATTCCTATGCTTCATTATTATAGTAGTTTCTAGACCCTACATAATTTAAAAAATTAATTTTCCAATACTTAAAAATTAGCATTTTGAATAATAAAATTAAACAACTATATCTTTTATTATCTACTTATTTTAATGTTTTGTTTTGAAAAAGTTATTCTTCATTTAAAATAATTATTTATAATACTATTTTAATAAAATAATTGAGAAAGCATTGTGTTATAATTTAGAAAGAATAGAAGGTTGGTTAAATATATTAAGTGAGCGACTATATACCGCCCCCTAATTCCGGTTCACCGCACCCTGTTGACCATATTGCCCTTCTCATTATTTCAAACAAGAAATTTGAAAATTCCAAATCCTCTCTACTTTCTTTTCGTTTTCAAAAAACCGACCTAAAACGACATGGCACCAAAAGTAGGCATGGGCAAAGGATACATGGGTATTACGGTAAGTTTTTACATTCAAATAATTAACGAAATCATGATTTTTGCCTCCGAAATTGGAGGCAAAAATCCCAGAAATCACACCAGACGGGTGCGATTTACTTGTTCCGCCTACGGTGGAACGCACGAACTGTGCGTTCCACCGTAGGTGGAACAAGTACGCGTCGTGCGCTCCACCATAAGGTGGATCGCACGGCGCACGCGCTCCACCATAAGGTGGATCGCGCGGCGCATGCGTTCCACCTACGGTGGAATGCATATGAGCCGCGCGTCCGTATGGCCTACGGGCCAAACGTTTGCGGCGCACCAGTCGGTCCTATAGCTGACTGGTGCGCTGCACCCGTTTGGCCCATCTGCCAGGTGGTGTAAGCCACCCACCCAGGTCAAAAACGGGCCAAATTTTGTTTTTTTTTAAAAAAAAAAAATTGTACGGACCGGGCGTAGGTAGACCCGAACACATAAAAAAATAAAAAATTTATGGTAAATTGAATATAATAAATAAATAATATTACAGGATGAGGCGGGATCTGACCGCAGACACACATCTTCACGTCCTGTTACTGCATCTGCTAGGCGAGAGCGGACGGAGCAGCAGCGGTTCATGGCGGACGCCCGGAGGGCACATGCAGCACAGGCGAAGCGTGCTGAGGGACAGGATGAGGCGGCTGATATAGAGATGGACGGAGATGACTCTATGCCTCGTCCTAGTTCTGATACTATCCCCGTACATCGTGGCGTCGTGACGAGGGGTCGAGACGGACGATTTTCTTCTACCGCAGGATCGTCTTCTGGTAAGAGAAATTTAAAAATCTGCTTATTTTTATTTGTTTTAATCGTGATTATTGGAAAATATACCAATAATTTAATGTAAACCGTTTACTGTAATTTCAGGTAGCAGCAAGCGATCGAGGAGTGCTACAGAGGATGACTGGGTTGTGAAGGACCCCGTACCCGGGGGTCCATTTGATGGTGCTGTGATCCCGAGCTTTCTGGGACATGTTGCATGTGCTATCTGGGCCGGTCAGGATAGGGGCGTCCTTAGGTGTCATACCAGATCAGGGTATTGCTCGAAGCTGAGATCATGGTACAGTGGTTCTTCCAGGACGATTCAGTCGCGTATCGAGTCATCTGGCATGTTCCATTTACCTGGTATTATGCACAGTCACATAGATGCTGCTCTGATCACGGCATTTGTAGAGCGGTGGCAGCCAGACACGTCATCATTTCACATGCCGTTTGGCGAGATGACCATTTTGATGCATGATGTGTGGGAGATATTGCGCATCCCCGTAGATGGTGCCATGGTGACTGCTGATGCGAGTATTGATGAGCTTAAAGAGTGCGTGATGGATTTGTTTGGGATGACTCGGGTTGAGTTAGATGCCCGTCACTATTCCTCTGGTGGTATATGAGCCGCTTCCGTCATGGAGCACTGTAGAGGTGATCGTATTCCTGAGACCCAGGCTATAGCTTGGACGTGGCTGATGCTCGGTTCCACCTTGTTCGTAGACAAGAGTGGTGACCGCATCCGACCTTTTTGTCTGTTAGAGGTGCAGGACTCGGTAGCTGGAGCCGTTGGACTTTCTTGGGGATCAGCTGCACTAGCATATCTATACCGTCATCTTGGTATTGCTACTAGAGGAGATTGCGGGCAGATGACAGGTTGTATGACATTGCTCCAGTCCTGGATTTACGAGTATTTTCCTTGCTTCAGGCCACATCGAGAGGCAATTACAGTTGACCCGGATCTTCCTAGGGCTTCGTTGTGGCCATCTATATCGATGGAGAAGAGCGATGAGCGGCTGAGAGCATTTCGTGCCCGGCTTGATGTGTTGACGGAAGATGAGGTATACTTGCTATATAATTATAAATACTGTTCAATTAAAACAAATCTGTATTACTTGTATGTGTTAATGTAATTTTATACATCTGTAGGTGATGTGGATGTCGTATGGCCCTGATGCCATTATGGAGACCCCGAGGACTCTATACGCTGGATGGATACGGTATCGGGATGTGATCGAGCCGTACATGCCGGGGAGATGCCTTCGATAGCTTGGACATGTGCAGACCATTCCTAGACCGATATTGCAGCCTTCTAAGGTTGTGCGTCCGTGGACCAGTTTGAAGTATCGTGTAGAGGTGCCAGCTGTGATGGTGCAGGGTATTTGGGACTCTTTTCCCCAGTCGGCCGTCCTTATATTGTCTGTATTCACTCCAGCACATACTCCATCAGATTGTGAGGATCAGTACATGCATTGGTACACCCGTCACTCACACCCTCGTCTACTTCCGAAGATTGTTGCACCCGGACCGACTGTTTATACTCGCTCGAACAGTGAGATTGTAAGTTATTTTTGGTTTTTCTTTACTGATCTACTAATGTGAAATGATATTTACTGAAGTGTGAAATGATATTAACTCTGTTTTTTATTCCTTACTTTTGACAGTGGGTTAGTCGATTAGCTGGCTGGGGTAAAACTGTGTTGGATCACATGAGTCATCTGGACGAGGATGCTGCGATTGTATATAGGCAGTCGTTAGAGCAGATTATGGATGCTTGGCATTTGGCCAAGTGAGTTATGACTGTATTTCGAAGTATTTTAGTACTATTATGATTGAATTTGGTATTTTGATATTATTGTTTTTTTGTGGTACGCTTTGTTATTATTGCAAGGTATATCTCTTTCTCCTCTGCAATATTCGTCTCATATTCCACAGGAAAAATGTTCCATGGAGCATTTCCTCTATTTCTTGGCCAAGCTCGTCCTGGAAGGTAATCGTTCTTTGAAGCGCTGATACTCTGTAGTACTCGAACCTCTAATTTATAGCGATCCCAATTTTGCACGATCGAGTAAGGATAAGTTCGATGAACCTCATGAGAAATTTCAGACTCTGTCCATCTTAAAAAGATGATGGAGTTGAAATTTTTTCTAGGGATAATTCCCCTCTGATTATCACGCAATAGTCTGGCGAACATAGCTTTCCAGTCATCAATAGGCATAAACCACTTCAGAAATATTTGAATATGACTAGGAATATTTCCTTCATTCAAACTGTTCAACCATTCCTCTAGAGCGAATTCAAAAGCCATGTAATGCATATAACATAAGAACCATAGCATGTGTAGTGAGTATATTGGAAACTCACCAGCAGACGGAAGCTTGAAGCAAAACATAAATGGAGTTTCAGGATGGAACATTGCTGGACTCACAAATGTCTCTCCATATACACGGATTGCATAGTATTGGTAATCAAGCATCTTCGCCGTGCAATCAGACTTACTCAAAGTTGACACTATACTTTTCCCGGGAGGAAAATTAGGGAACACATTGGTAAAATCAGATGAAGCCATTGATAGTTGAGAGTTTTCGTTGAAATGAATTTAAAGAGTAAATGTGGATAACTGAAGTAGAAAAATTGTTTAATTTTATAGATGGAAAATATAGCCGTTGGAATATATCCGTTTGAATATAGCCATTGGAATATATCCTGTTCGAATATATTCCTTGGATTACAACCTGACAAAATTCTTCAGAATTCATATGCAACATTACAGAACCATACAGAACCACACAGAATTCATCACAATTGACCTGTAACATTACAGAACCACACAGAATTCATCACAATTCACCTGTAACATTACAGAACAACACAGAATTAATCAGAATTCACATGCAACATTACAGAACCATACAAAACCACACAGAATTCATCCCAATTCACCTGTAACATTACAGAACCACACAGAATTCATCAGAATTCACATGCAACATTACAGAACCATACAGAACCACACATAATTCATCATAATTCACCTGTAACATTACAGAACAACACAGAATTAATCAGAATTCACATACAACATTACAGAACCACACATAATTCATCAAAATTCACCTGTAACATTACAGAACCATACAATATCAAATACTAATATCCCCTAAGTTTGGCCAATCTGGTCCACTGTGCCACCCTATCCTGATAGAAGCGCTCCCATCCTACAACGCTTTGACCTCGGTGCAGAAACCACCAGTGTATTATAGGGGGCACCGAAAAGTTAGGCGATAAATTTAAACGTATGTAGTGATGGCAGTGATTCCCTAAATGAGCTATACAAATCTCACGTGCTGGTCTTGTAGCAGTGGATGCGGCATACAATGGTAAGATAGTACCACACGACGCTAATGTGTCCCCACCCGAGAAGCCAAATAACATAACAGCAGCATTGTACATTGTAGCAACCGGCCACAAGTCATCCCAAACGAGCATCCAATAATCTGGCGTACAACCTGCACCGTCCCAACTTACCCTACGAATAGCTGCATCAACAGTATCAACAAACACTCTTTGATACAGACAACGGTTAGCAATTACTTCATTTCGAATGTGATGCCTAACTGTCTGCCACGCTTCTTCGCTACCAAAAATGTAAGTTGCTACCGTACGGAAACCACAATTTCCATCACCTACAACGTCGTAGTATGATTCGACATATGGTTTAATTATGCCAACTATTTTATCGGAATGTACGAAGTCAGAACCATAATACGTTTTTCCATCTGCATTCATGTATATTAGTGTAAATGAACTCTATATTGCAAAACATTTATAAAAAAAAGTTAGGTTTATCAGATAAACATTACCTGATGAGGCACCATTATGTACCGAGGATGACGAGCTAATTCTGCCACTTCTACCACGACTCCTGGATGAACTAGTAGAACGAGCCCGTCTATGACGAGTTTCATTGTATTCCCAAGAACTCGGCATACGTTTTGTGGATTTGCTCACCTTAGGTCGCCCTCGCACGTGAATTTTGACATCGGGTTCGGTGTACTGAGCTTGATCCGGGTGTAGTTGATCATGGATAAACATTGAAATATTACGTATTAAGGATGGGTCGCCTTTAGAGACCTGATCCACTAAGGACTGAAAATATCGTTGATCCTCGTTCAGATCATTACATCTGTCATTTTCATCAGTGTGACCATGATTGATTAAAAGTGTTCTCCAAAACACGTGAACACTCTCAGTACTGATCATTTGTTCCAGATCACAAGCTCGTTTCAGCTCGCATGCACATGGTATCTGATGCGATGTTCTCAATACACAACCGCAACGCACGTACACTTCATGGCTCAACCCTCTCATTCGCTCTAACTCTTCATTCAGCAACTGCAGACAGTAGTGAGAGACTTTGAATACAAGTTGGCTTAATGGGCGTCCGACGAAAGTGACTGTTTGACGAAGCTAGGACTGCTCAAGCATGTACCTGATACGAAGACAAAATTATTATTAGTTAGTGAAATGATACAACCATAAATGCAAATTCCTAAATTGCAGTAGAAGAAATTGCAAATACCTTATATTGGTTGCTTGTGATTCAATCTGCTTGTGAACCTTCTTCCATACCGTGTCAAGGGAGCCAGTTGCCGTATTGAGCCATTGCTTTAGACTAGCATGTTCGCTCTCCACTCGACAAGTAGTTGTGTTGCCAAAATGTAGGAACTCCTTTGTCCAAGCAACAACAAACTTCTCCTTATGCACCAACCATGTCGCCTCAACATACGAGATAATATTTTTGTACCTGCTCATCTTATCCTTCATCATCATAAGATTGGTCTCGTACTCCTCAATGGTTAATGATTGTAATATTGTTCTCCATCTGCCATTCTTGAATTTAGAGGCAAGGCCTTTATCTCCCAAAATTCTATACACCCGATCTTCCACATCCTTATTTATATGCCAAGTGCATAGCAAGTGCGCTGCTTGTGGAAAAACTTCTTGGATCGGCTTTAATAACCCAAGCTCCCTATCACTAACAACAACGGTCGGGTTAAGATCATCCCCAATCAAAATCTTCAGCCTTTGCAAAATCCAACGATAGCTCCCTTCGGTCTCGACTTTAACAATAGCATACGCTATCTTGAAGTTATTATTGCATGGCGTCATCCCCACAATCTCAACAAACGGCATTTTGTACTTGTTTATTTTGTACGTTGAATCAATGTCGATGTACCAGTGGTAAGTCCTGAACATATCAACTGACTCTGGATGTGCCATGAACACATGCGTTATCACACCTGAATCAGCCTATGTGTAATTGACATATTTGTTCTCCACAGCAATATGGTAGAATTGACTAGCCAGGTCTCTACCTTCAAACCCGTCCCTCCTCATTTTGTCCATGTAATTATATATGTGTTTAATTACTGAGTTGTCCTCTGGGTGTTTTTCTTTAACTGCTGCTAAAATAGCACAAGGCTTTGCTTAAGCTGAAGTCATATCACGCACAATTTGTTTAGATGCGATACTGAGTCCGCTCATTTGCCGACTTCCCTCTGGATACATACGCATTATATGGTTATGCATTCCAGTTAACCCAGCCTTAGCCTGTATCCCCCATGCAGAAAGGTCTGCATGTTGATAGGCTTTAATCTGAAATTTACAGCGGCACGCTTTAGTTTTACTTTTCCTAATTGCAGGATCTTCATCAATTTTCACAACACCTCTATATCGTTCACCCCGTGAACATCGCAACAGCTTCTGTTTTCCCCCATGTTTGTGCGAAGATATTACAATCTCAAACCCATTCTGAATAGCTATCTTTTTTGCCCAATCAATAGCATCCTGACTTGAGGGGAAAACGGTATCCGTTATGAAACGCGAACTATAATCAATGTTATCGGGGTTCCAATCTTCTATCGGTACCTGAATATATAAAAAATTGACATTAAAATTAAAAAAAATACTTTGGGGCTATTTCTCCCGTGCAAAAATAGTTCGGGGCAATTTCTGCCCAATTTTGCTTGAACGGGCAGGCTACCCATTTCACCATAGGTGGAAACGGGCAGCGCGTACTGCCCATTCTGTAGGTGGAACGGGCAGCGCGTACCACCCGTTCCATGGGTGGAGCGGGTGGCGCATACCACCCGTTCCATGGGTGGAGCGGGCGGCGCATACCACCCGTTCCGTAGGCCGAACGGGTAGTTCATCCGTTCGGCCTAGGGAATGGGTGGTATACGCCACCCGCCCAGGCATAAACCAAAAAAAAAAAAAAAAACGTAAATACCTAAATAACGTTTTTAATAATCGTAATATTACCTCGTGTTAGAACTCATTATCTTCGGGAATGCTTTGATCCATATTTGTAAAATCTGGGATTTGTGCTCGGAAGAGAAAAGTAGAGAGAGTTTTTAAGGTTTTGGGAAAAAAATGAAAAAGGCAATATGGTCAAAAGGGTGCGGTGAACCGGAATTTGGGGGCGGTATATAGCAATACACATATATTAATGGATACTCAATCTTACCTAATGTTTTTTTCTTAGATTGTAGTGTTGAAATGCTTGGATTATTTATAACATAAATATAAGATAATTGTCACTTATGAAAAATATTATGCTATATGGAATCATAGGCATGTTTGGTACCAACTGCTGGTGTTGTTTGTTGTTTGCTGTTACGGTTTACTGTTGCTGTTACGGTTGGTTGTTGCTATTGGAAAAAGCTGCTTTTTTAAAAAGTATGCTTTTGTAAAAAAACTTCTTTTCAATTATGAAAGAAAAACAGTAGACGTCTAACCGAACACTTAAAAGTCTCTATTTTGAAGTGAAAAAACAAACATAAGAAGAAAAGTGAGTCACCAAACACGCATAGAGTATCAAAGGGCATAAAAGTAAGCATTTATGCTATTAGGGGAAATGAAGTCATTAGAAGATTAAAAGCTTTTTAGAGAGAGGAGTTGTAGAAAATGGAGGAATGACATAAGGGTATTTTAGTAATTATAAAATTGGATAAAAAGTATTTTCATATTAGGTGGGTCAATTTTTGAGTTTTAGAGAGGTCAAATTAGTGATATGGCGTGTTAACATGTCACAATTACCGGTTGTACACTTGAATGAGAGGTCACCAAAAAAAAATATACAGATTTGTGTGCAGAATTAAAAATTGCATACTATATATGTAATTTATCAATATTTTTTTATTTATAAATGTAGTGTTATGTTTGTTTTATAAGCTATCCAACTCAACATTTTGACAACAAAACCACTAGATGAAAATATAAAAATGGTTTTATTATTTCCAAAACAATTATCACTAAACTTTAATTTCTCCAAATGTTGTAATTGGAGTTCATTTCAAATGTTAATCAATATTATACCAATAATGGGAGTTTATTCCAAATGGTAATAAATAATTTGTGCAATATTCTTTTAATTACTTCATTTAAGATTTTTTTATTTTGTATTCTAAAAGGTAATCTTTTTAAGTATTAAAAAATAATTTTTTAATTAATTAAGGCCTAATCGAAAATCATTTGGCTTCAGACCCTCTACTCTAAACTAATTTTAAACCAACACAGATATTATTACAGTCTATATCAAATAGTGACAATTTCTGATTTTAGGATAGAAAGAGAACTCAATTGATGATTTTTGCTTAATTCAGAGATCTGATTCATTAATTTAATAGTTTAGGGTCCTAATTGACTTTGAAACTTTAGTTTAGGGATGTAATGCCAAAAAATTAACAATGTTAGGGGGGAGGAGGGAGGGAATTGGTCACTTGAGAAAAGGTTAGGGATATAATTATTAAAATTTAAAGTATATGGATGTAATTGATTATTGATGTATAAGTAATGAGAAGATCGAGAAGAAGAATAGGGATATAATGAAACATGGTCCACACAGCATGTTGGACAGCAACACGTGATGTGGATCCAAGAACAGTAGTAAAGAAAAACAGCAAAAGCACCCACATATCATGTGAGACGTATGGCTATAAAAGGGAAGATTCCGCTTATTTTTTATTAATTCACATGGTTTGTGAATATCCCAACACATCGTGTGGCTTATCGAGTCGTAAGCCCACACGGCGTGTGACCTGATTTAACTAGAAAGCTCTTCCATTTTTGTTTTTGTCCTAATTATGAATTTCTCACCACCTATTTATAATTTATACCGTTAATCTATTTATTAATTTATCTCGTAACCATTTTATCTCCCAATAACTTAGCTTATCTTAGTAGTGTCTTAAGGCCTTTTATGTCTTTTATAGCCTAAGGTTTTTAAAGGTACATAAACCTTTCTTTTTGTAAATGATACATGGTTTTTCAATCTAAATCAAATTTTATCTTCATTGAAGGGTTAAGTTCAACCCGTTTGAGATTATTTCCTTCAAGCTCAAGCTTGAGAAGGGTATAATTCTTTATTAGTTTACGATTAAAACTATCATTTCGTGTTATCGAACCGATTGGTTCGACCGATCAGGTCGTGAATCAATCAGGTCTCCAGTCTGGATTATGTTGGTACTGTTTATTAATCTACAACAACCTAGCAAATTTAGGGTCAATCCGAACCCGCAATCCAACAGGGAGATGGGGTAACCCCAATTTTTTTTTAAAAATTAATTAAAAAAAGAGAAAAAGGTAAAACAATAAAATAAAAACTATTACTTTTGAAAAAAAAAATTGGATCTTAAGTTATACTATTATTTTTATAAATCCCTGACTTTTTCTTTCTGCCTAATACTGAAAACTTAACTTAGAAATACTAATAATTTGATGTCAAAATACAAGTTATTAGATTGAACCAAGTCAAATAAATCTGGTTTAGTGTTTAATTAGATTGTGAAAATGTTGATTTTTAATACAAAATTTTCAGAAATTATAAAAAAATATAGACAATGTCCATACATTAAAATATAAAAGTGATATACATAAAATATAATTCCCTAATAAAATAAAATAAAAAAAGTTAATATATAAACCTAGCAAATTCACTTGCTCATTAAGATGCATGTGAAAATTCATGTACAAACTAATATCATCATACATACGATCTATTTACAAAAAAAAATTAAAATTAAAAATATCGACCACTATAAATTTAATCTACGCATTACACGCATTCGGATCCCCAAACTAAAGTTTTGAAACCAATTAGGTCCTTAAATTATGCAAAAATCATTAATTGAGTCCACATTTTATCCTAAAATCAGAAACTGTGACTATTTGATATAGACTATAATAACCTATGTGTTGGTTTGAAATAGGTTTGGAGAATAGAGTTTCAAACTGTTCAATCGGATGATTTTCGATAAAGACTCAATTGATAATTTTTGTTTAATATGAAGACTAAATTGATATTTTTACTTAGTTCAAGAGTTTGATTGATTATTTTGATAGTTTAAGGTCATAATTGGTTTTGAAAGTTAGTTTGAGGAGCCAAATAAATTTTATGCTTTTAATCTAATATAATAAAAGTTAACAATTTTTTATTCAAACCATACAAAAATATGTCACATATTTAAGCATGATTTATAATAATTAATTTCCAACTTATAAAACTAACTTTTAATGATTTAAATTTAATGAATGCTTTTTATATAAAATTCATGTAATAATTTTCTATATATTTTTTTAATATAATATTTTTTATATAAAAAAAAAAGGTGCAATGTTAATTGGAGCAGGAAAAGAGTTGGATAGTGGCTTCATGTGAAGCCACTGTCCATTGCAGGAATCTTTTATTTTTTTTATTTTCATTACGGTGGTGTCCAATGCACTCCAATAGGTTGCTTTTTAATTATGATAGAAAAATAGTAAATAATTTCTAAATCGTGTCGTTTTTGGATTCGTGTAAAAAAAAGTAAATTCAAATTCAATCCAAAAATTTCGTGTCACAATCGTGTTAACCTTTTCGGATTAGTGTCATTTTCATATCGTGTTTTCAGTTTACATGTAGGGGGGTGTTTGTTTCAGCTTTTCGGATAAACGTTTATCGTTTATGTAGAAAATATAGCGTTTGGTTAGATTTATATAACAGTAGCATTTAGCGTTTGCTATGGAAATTGCGGTGTTTTGGAACTTTTTACGAAAAGTTCATTTTTTGAGTTTTTCATGAACAACTGTTTGTAGTTATTTGCTATTGACAAAATTATCTTTCTTATTTTCACATAATATGTTTTTTCTTTAATATTATTTATATTTCTATAACATCATTATCGAAAGAATAAGGTTTTATTGCGTTCAATAAAATTTTTGTTTTTATTTTTTATTTAGATTTTTTTATTAATTTGTGTAATACATTTTTTATTTTATAATTTTATTTATTGATTAATTTAAAACATGTATTCGATATTTTAAATACTAACAACAATGGTTCAATATAATTTTACAAAATTCTAATAATTAAACAGTTAATAACAAACAGATAACAGCAACAACAAACAACTTATACAACCGCAACAGCTATTAGCTAACATCTGAATCAGACAAACCCGTAATTTTGCTATGCATGTATATTACTTTTAAAAGTATAAGAAGATATGTAACTATTTTTAAATATTTTGTCATTTATAGATTAGTTTGTTAACGCTTACCATCAAAAAATCTGTTACTATCATTTTAGGAGGTCATGTAACGTGTTTATAACAATTTAGGAAGTTCGAATCATATTTGCAAGTAATAATTATAATTGGATAAATAATTATAAGGTCCATATGTTTTTACCTAATACACTACTTAGTCTCTGTGTTTTTAGAAATAATTATATAGTTCTCCAATTTTTGTTTTTGTTAACTCCTTAGCCCTTATGCTTGAGTCAATTGTCAAACTATATTAAATAAATTTTAAAATTCCAAAATTACCCTTTACTTTATATTTTAACAATAAAACATCTATTTTTCCTATTTTATATTTTTTTCTCTTTTTTCCTAAATAATCACAATCTCTCAAATATAAATTAATTGATTTATTATTTTTTATATAATTATAAAACTTTAATTTAATAACGTAAATTTTATTGACAAAAAAATGAATGAAAAATATTTCAAAAATTATTAAAATAGGAGTAAGACTATCATTTTAAAAAGTTTTTACAATTCTAATAAATTTTACAAATGAAAAAAATATATGATTTTTAAAAAAATTATAATAATATTTAATGTTAGTTTAAAGATATTATATTGAAAACTAATTACAATTTAAGAAAATTAATAATATATTTTTTTAAGTATATTAATTTCGGTGTATATGTAATTCAAAAACTTCATTAAAATTAATTAGATTAAATTTGAAACTAAAAGATACTTTTTTTTATGCATATAACTATGGACAATTTGGGACTTTCATTTATAAAAATGAATGCAAGGACTAAACAATTGATTAAGATAAAACTTAAGGACCTAATAATAATATGATGGACCTACTAGCGTGTTAAGTAAAAACATAAGGACCTTATAATTATTTGCCCATTATAATTTTATTACCTTTATTAATAAAGTGACATATAAAAACACGAGAAAATATAACAAAAATTCTAATGTTCGTGTCATTTCATGTTGTTTTCGGGTTAGCATATCAACTCTAATTCAATCCAAAGATTTGCGTATCAGTTTAATGTCAATCCAAAAATGACAAATTACCTACTAAGCTAAGAGCTCATTTGTTTTACATACTGTTTGATGTTGTTGTTTGTTGTTTCCTGTTACGGTTTGCTGTTTGCTGTTTGAAAATACTACTTTTCCAAAAAGCAGAGCTTTACTACCTTTATAAAAAAAACTACTTTTCAGCTACAAAATATAACAGATGTCTAACCAAATATCTTTTTATTCTCAAAATAAAAAGGCAAACAGAAGATCAAAAAGTAGCAATTAAATACCACCTAAATCTAAATACTAAAAAGATATCAAGTTGCTTTCATAATATAACTCAATTGATAATATTAAAAATTAGTCATTCTCCCACAAATGTAGTATAGAATTATAAAGCCCATAAAGCTATTAAATATGAGGAATTAATCTCTCTCTCTCAATATATATAAAATATTTTGTAATTTTATTTTATTTCACTTTATTAATACCAACGAATATATATCACTAACATATTTTAATAATACCATGTGTTTCCAATTATTATTTTTATGACCAAATTATTGTAGAAAAACATTATTATAAAGAAACATGCTATTTGTGGTAACCTATACTAATACCAAACTATAAAACAAAAATAATTTTAATATAATAATAATAATAATAATAATAAGGAGGAGGAGGAGGATGACGAGTTAAGTGATGTCATACGAATTAATACCGATATACATGTATTCTTATCCTAAACTAATAAAGATATTCGGGTTAACGGGAGCAGTCGGATTAAACTAAATAAGGATAATGTCCTTCCTGAGACATGTGGACTGATGGGAGGACAACTGGATCGGATCGGATTAGAACCCGCTAATCCCGTTCAGGATCAAAGAAACTCAAATCAGGTATAATACAAAGTACCTAAAATATATCCAATTGTCTTCTGATGAATCTAAGAATAACATCATTTGACGAATCTACCCCAGGACATCCTATAAATACGACCTATTGCAAGGTATATACACACATTTATTGTAATTACTCTCAATTTCTTAGTAATCTATCATATACTCTGCTAACTTAAGCATAAGTGTGGGCCGCTTATCAACAACCTCATGATGATCATCATTATGTCCTACCTCAGGCACCCGAAAGATCATCTTGGGAAATAAAGTACCAAGAAAACAGAACTAATCCAACATCCTCACTATAACCTAACACCTTTCATGGCACTAGTAACAACCTAATAACCTTCCTTCAAATAACCTTGGAGATCAATCGGCATATTGGCGAATGCTTGGGATCCATGAAACCTTCCAACTGATAAATTATGGATTGCATCACCAAGCAAGTCCTCTATACCATGAGTACCGTTTAGCAAGCAAGCCACAAACAAGCAAACAACTACGGTCGGTGAGCTACAAAACAAACTGATAGCAGCAAAGGAGGCCATTAGATTGGCAAAGAATCCAAGTTCCACATACTGCTCCACTAAGCGAAATACGAATCGAAGTTGTTCGCAGATGAGGAATCTATATCAAAAGTATCATAGGGAGGGCAAAGAATGAAGGACTCGCATGCGAAAACCGAGGCAATATATTCTTATCACTGTTCTCCTCCCATAGCAAGAGCAACTAAGAAAGATTCCTTGAAGGAAGTTTTTTCCCCATCATCTACCATGGAAAGATGAGGAGATGGGTAAACGCTCATCAAATAAAAAAAGCGCGCAAAATACTAAAGTTCTCCAAAATCACCAGTGCGTAAAAGCAAAACCCAATGATCCATAAGGATCGGCGAACAAGACATGGAAGCACGTCCTCCGACCGCACGGATAACTGTGAGCTAAAAGAACAGAAAATAAAATCCAGATAGATAAACACGAGCGTTGAACTCATTTTTGTGTTGTTTTGGAAAATCTTACATTTTGGTACAATTTTGAGCTTGTACAAAAATAAAAAATAAAAAATTGGAACTGTCCATTGAAAAAGATATGAACAAAGTATCAATAACTATTTTCCAATTAACATTTCCTTAACTATTTTGTCAAACAATCCATCAAGGAAAGGAAACATGTGTCCAGAACCTGGAATTTCATGATAACGAATCCAGGGAAGGCGTTGCACGATGTACCGCTGCAACGTAATAGGGATAGCACCATCTTCATCTCCTTGCCATAGATGAACAAAACCTTCACCATTTGGAAATGGATTCTCCATTTCCATAGGATCAAATTCCCAATTTCGAAATGCAACCGCGGCTTCACGGTGAATGGATTCAGCATCTCCTTGTTGTATTGCATGTCCCTGATGAGTTGAGGAGGCATAACTTGTTAAAATTAGCAATCACAATAAGCATATGAATTAGAGAGATTTTATTGTATGTCTGACGCATTACGTTATTTGTGCATCGTACTAATAATCTAATATTATATTACATCTTAGCTAATAAGATATTGAAAAATTAACGTTGTATAGTTTTTTTTGTTAACAATTTATATAAAGTTTCTAAAATACAAACACCTATAAAATAAACTTTAAACTTTAAATTATAAATTCTAAACTCTAAAATATACAACGTGTCACAAATGAGGATATTTGCCTCAAGTATAGTAAAATTTCTCAATGAAGACTACACCATTTTTTTAAAAGGCATTACACCCATTTGGACCCTCAAACTAAAGCTTTAAAGTCAATTAAGATCTTAAAATATCAAAATCATCAATCAGGTCTATGAACTATGCAAAAATCCTCAATTAAGCCTTCATCATATCCTAAAATCAGAAACTGTGACTCTTTGATATAGACTATAATAATCTATGTGCTGGTTCAA
This sequence comes from Euphorbia lathyris, assembly GCF_963576675.1. Lineage (NCBI taxonomy): Eukaryota > Viridiplantae > Streptophyta > Magnoliopsida > Malpighiales > Euphorbiaceae > Euphorbia > Euphorbia lathyris. The sequence goes on from NC_088919.1 coordinate 63,364,030, forward strand.
AATGAGTTTGGCACAGAAGGTCTGAAACCGTTCAACCGAATGAATTTCAATGAGGCTTCAATTGATAATTTTTACTCAATTCAGTGACCTGATTGATGATTTTGATAGTTTAAGGTCCTAAGTTTGGGTGAGACAAATGAATATTATGTCTTTTTAAAGGCATTACATCCATTTGGGTCCTCAAACTAAAGCTTTAAAATCAATTAGACTTCAAAATATTAAAATCATCAATCAGGAAAGCATGTCCTAAAATCAGAAACTATGATTATTTGATATAGACTATAATCACTACAAGAAAATGCTCGATCACCGACGGATTCTGCCGATGGAAATTTTTCCGTCGGAGATACCGACGGAAGACGACAAAAATTAAGTGTCGGTCATCACCGACGCACTACACATTTTTAGAATGTATCGGTAAATACTGGCGGGATTTTTCCCGCCTCCATCACCGACAAATTGTATAGGAGATTAAAACTATCCTTAATATCACCAACAAAAGTTGAGTATAGACCTACAAATTTGTGTCGGTGATTATGAAATTAAAAAAAATAAATTATTAATTAACCTACACTAGTCATCAAATTTTTTAACAAAAAATAAGAAGAAAAAAATATATAAAGAGATACGGATCTTAAAAAAAAGTGGATTGAGCCTAATCTAAATTTAAATGATTATTAATAACAAATACTGGTCATCAAAAATTTCAACAAAAAAAAAAAGAAAATTAAAAAATAAATATATAAGGAGATGTGGATGTAGCCCTAATTTTTATCTCTTCCTCTCCCCTAATTTCTTCCTCTCTTCTCTTTCACCCAATCGAAACCTTTTGGAAGAACGGCGCCGCAACGCTTGTTTCTTCCATTGACACTGGCGCCGCGGCGCTTTTACCTCCCATCCCCCACCCTATTGTCTTCTACGCACTGCTCTGGTTCACTCCTCCAACTCCTCGCTGCTCCCAAAATTTGTCTTGCCTTCAATCTCCTCTTTTCAGGTACCGATCTCACACTCCATTGCGCTTCCTTTTAGTTTGATGTTTGTTATGGTTATTGCATGGTTGTGATTTTGTTGGTTGTGGTTGCTGTTGTCTCCTCTTTTCTCGGTTTTTTTGTTTTGGTTTCTAGGTTTTGGGTTTTGGTTTCCAGGTTGTTGTAGGGGTGTTGTTTCAATGTTGAGGCATCATGTTTTGTTATGATATTTTGAAATTACGGAAGCAGGAACATCTGTAAATTATGAATTGTTGATTATCCATACTCAGAAAAGATAATAATATTATCACTGATCTTGTTGGTTTTTCTTTGAATTAAAGATGTGTTTTTTTGTGTTGTGAAAAAACAAAACCATTTTCTATGTATGCTCCTTCCTTTTGCTCTCTTATCTTGCCTGTTTATTAAAATGAGAAGCAAAGGAAGGGGCTACATTTGTTAGTGTGGACTAAAGGAAATTTACATTATTAGTTGCAGTTGGGACCTTGTTACGAGTCATAAAATTATGCTTGCTGAGGTTTTCTAATTTGAGACATCTAGATGTGCTTCTTTCAATCATCATATCCTCAAATTACACACAGTCATAGGTAAAAATGAAGATTGTCAACATTCGGAATTCTGAAACCTAAAAAGTAAGCCAAGTTATATATTGAGATTGTTTATTTTCAGTAGACAGGTTAGACCCTCATGAAACAACAATTAGTGCAATGGTCCATTAAGGGTAAAAAGCCATAGTAGTGGGAAGTGGCAATAACAGATTCATGTCCTTTTTCCTTGAGTTTCTTATTGTTTGTTTTTCATATCATAAGTGGGTTTGTATTTTTCAGGTTTTTTAAACAAGAAGCTACTTTTTTTTCTCTTGATTTTTATTGGTTTACTTATTCTTCGTATGATTCACTATTTGATTAAGTTAATTGTGTGACCAGAGAAATAATTGCTTTCATTTAATATGGGAGTAGTGGTTAATTGTTCTCTGTCCCTGCAAAAAGAGCTTAAACTTGACAGAGTAAGCATTGTTCTGCAATTTAATTGATGCGTCTTTTATAGTTTCCTATCTCATTTATAACTCCCATTTAGTCCTTCTTACATATGTTAACATTTGCGTATATAATAACGTAAAATGTTTTTGTCACATATAATGTTGTTGGTCCAATTGTAGTATCTAATTTCTATCGTTTTTTGCAGGTTGCTATTGATTCTGAGTAAAGCTTTCAAATAAGATAAAAGAAAAAAATAACTCTAATAATGTTCTGAAGAGTGTTTTCTCACTTCTGAATGAAGTGTTTCAATGCTATTCCACAATATGTACTGTGTGCAAGGTGAGCATTATGCAATCCGTCCCTGTTTTATTTTCAATTGCATTACTATTCCATCTTAGGTAGGCTGTTCATATTTATTTGATACACAACTTCAAGCATTAATTAAAGATTAACTGGACATACTCTACTTGTACGATAATTAAAAAATAATAATATAGTGAAAGCAACATCACTTCATGAGATTATAAAGCAATCTTTGACTAAATAAATAATAATAGTCTCTGATGGGCCAAGAAAAGGCTTTATAGGAATTTGGCATTGGCAAGAACATTAATTAAATATATTTTATGATTGTTGATGGCATGTTAGTGCAATAAATTTTAATAATGAGCACCAAATTAATTTCTTTTGAATAATAATGTTTAATTGTTATGTTCTGTTTTTGGCTATTTACAGGGCTGTTTGTGTTGTTTCATGTCTCTGCTTAGTGTATATGTAATCTTTGCACATTTATCTGGCATTTTTAGGCCTAATACTGGAAGAATATCATACGTCGAAACTGTCTACCCTGTTTTTAGGTGCTGCTCAAATATACTAATATTCTTTTTTTAAATACGAATAAACAGTTAATGTAGAAAAGGTAAAATTTTATCTTGTAAAAAAGGTAAAATTTTATCTTCAACATTTTTAACATAAAGCAGATAGTCCGTTTGGATTACAAAAAAAACCGGAGGTTCATTGCTATTCACTGAATTTCTCAAGTATTCAACTTGTTCCTTGCGCACCTGAAGGTTTAAAATGGGCTTTATGCCAAGTTTTTGTATAGCAACCAGAAATCGTTACTGAAGCTTATTGATTTCTGACTAATTATTGTCCAAATATGTTTTGCTAGCAGTTTCAGAGTTATCATGGGATTTTAGCAGCCGCTACCATATTATTGTGGTATATGCCTTTATTTCCTTGTCCTTCTTCTCTTTTCTGCACAGAACTTAGGTATCTTTACAGTCGAAATGACAAGAGATGCTTGTGGTGGATTTGAATATTGCAATTTGGGAAGAAATTGAAGTTCTGAGAGGTAAATCTCCATTGTATGTTCTAGTTAGGACATTTTTTGGCTGGTTGCATATTGCTACTTCTATATAACTTAAAGCACAATGTGATTCTGGAGCATAGGCACAAGGCACTTACGCAGACCATGTTTACTTCAATTTCATAGGTGTACAGAGATCCACTTGTACATCTCCAAGATGGGAGTTATTGGGGAAATGTCTAACCCAAGTGGCATGCTTATTTTTTTTTATTTTTAGGTCCAGTGTTTGGAGTCATACAACTGCACATGTTAACTATGAGAATATGATTTATTGTAAATATGAGAGTATGATTTCTTGTAGAAGTTTTTCTGCAGATAACTATGTTATATTTGACTTTCTATGGAATTGTTGAAACATTTAAACAAATAATATATGTCCTCATTACTATATATATATATATATATATAAATGATTATTGTTTAACCAAAGCTAGAGAGTTCCCTTCAATCCAAATTAATTCAGTAATAATAAAATATAAAAATAATTTTGAAAACAATTCACAATTACCGATGTAAATTCCGACGGAATTTCTGTCGGTACATTATTTGAATAAATATTCTAAAAAATACATCACCAACATATATGGGTCGGTAATGATGTTGGTGAGACCGACACAAATCACCAACTAAAATTAGGTCGGAAACACTACACATATCACCGACACCATTGTGTCAGTGATATCCCCGACCCAGCCAAAAATCTGTCGCAACCGGTTACCTAGGAGGTCAACGCCGACACATCCTTTTCCGTCGGTTTTCCGTCGGTGATGATGATTACCGACACATTTTTGGTTATCACCGACAGATTTTTCCGTCGTGATAGCGTTTTTTCTTGTAGTGAATAATTTCTGTATTGGTTCAAAATGAGTTTGGTGTAAAGGGTCTGAAACTGCTCAACCGAATGAATTTTAATAAAGTTTTAATTGATGATTTTTACTTAATTCAGAGTCCTGATGGATTATTTTAACACAAATGAATATTATGCTTTTTAAATGACCAAATAGCACAAGTGATATAATTGAATAATAACTTTGTCAAAATATCTTATCTTCCAAGTGAAAGATGTGGGAAGAGGGGTCAAATTTTGGTATCAATTTAGTCTTTTAGTTTGGTATTCTTTTGACAAAATAATATAATACGTGTCAACACCATAAAAATTGAAACATTTTCAAAAATCACTAATTATATGTTTGCCCATACCATACCATGTTACTTTTTTTGACTAACTTGTTAAAAAAAACCATATTGTTTGATTGTTTATGGATCCAACATTTGATTTTTCATTTTAATACGAGAGTTTAGCGGTTAGTCAATAACTATTTATTGTTATTGTTAGTTATTTACTATTGTAGCAAACTGTTTATTGTTGCTTTTAACTGTTTGTTATTAGTTATCTAATTCATAATTTTGGTAAAATTATACAGAACGGTTGATGTAAGTATGTAAAAATATGTTTTAAATTAATCAACAAATAAATTATTATTTTTTGATTTTTTTTGATAGAAATTAGGACGAGACAGAACTAGGGTGAGGTGAGCACTCATGGCCCAAAAACTGTCAAACCCGCAATATATTGATAAAAGAAAAAAAAATGAGTGTTTAAATAAGAGAAGAGGAAGAAGAACAAACAAAAAGAATAGGGGAGGAGAAAAGTTTAGGAAATCAATAAATAAATTATAAAATAAAATGTATTACACAAATTAATAATAAATAATTTAAAGTAAAATTTTATTAAATAGAGAAAAAGTATGTTCTTTCGACAATAATATTATAAAGCCAGAAATAATGTTAAAGAAGAAACATATTTTGTGCAAATAAGAAAGATAAATTTATCAATATTAAATAAACAACTGTTCATGAAAAGTTTCAAAAAAAACTTTTCGTGAACACCTCCAAAACACATTTGTTTTTATAAAAAAAAATAAATTAAATGCTGCTGTTTTCCAAGCCTAACTAAACATTATTTCTGCGGTTTGTAATAAAACGATAAATGTTGTTGCAAAAAACTGAAACAAACACCCCCTTAATCTTTTATTTATTATGATATTATGTTTTTAGTGACTAGAAAAATCAGATTTGAACATAAAATTTGAACGAGACATTATGTAAATGCCTTATTTAGAATTTTAAAAAATATAATTTTAGATAATAAAAAATGAATAATCACTTTTAATCGAATTAGATATTCACACCAAACTAATTTAGTAAATAACAACTTAATATAATAATTTTTTTATCAATGATTTATTACGGTGAAAATAAAAGATTAGGAACTCAATCCATCAAATCCAAAATTATTAAGTTCTATTTTTTTATCTGATTTCTCGATTAAAGACTCGGAACACCCTTTACCCTTTAGATGGATAGTTTTTTGCATTTATTGACAACTAATTTATTAACTAGCAACATCTATTTAATTGATGGGCCTAGAGGTTCTAGAAGAAGTTGACCAAAGAACAACACCACATGAACAAGTGGTAATGGTCCTTATTGACAGTGGGTTGTGATATTTTAAGTGTTTTGTACAAAACTTAAGTGTCTGGCTAGTAAAATGAAAAATTTAATTATTAAAAATAAAGTAAAAATGTTTTTTTTTTCAATTTTTTTAAATAAAATCACTAATTTTAACTTTATAATCAAGGATAAGGGGTAAAAATATCCTTAATATTTAAAGTCAGGAGCAATTTTATTCTTAACGTTTAAAATGATTTAATTTTACCTATAACCTTGGCAGCTAAGAGCAACTTTATTCCTAACGTTGTCAAGTTGGATCAATTTTAGACATAATTCATCAAACTTTTTTCTCGGTAATGAATGTTATCACTATTTTATTATTTATTAGTGACATATCATAAATATATGATTAGACGCGGAAAAAATTAAAAAATATAATGTCTATTTTACAAGTTGAACAAAAAAAAATTCAAAATATTTCGCTGAGTTAATAAATATTAACCTCCAATTCTATTATTAAATCATGAAAAATATAAATTTTTTTATTGTTATGCAATTGGTGCAGAATAAGGAACAAACTATCTGTGTTTTATAATAATATCTGAAATTTACCCAACTTGTCAACGTTAGGGGTAAAATTGCACCATTTTAGACGTTAGAAATAAAATTACTACTGACTGTAAATATTAAGGGTATTTTTAAACCTTATCCTATAATCAATATCTTCAAACAAATTATGTAAAATATATAATAAAGCTAATTCATTTATTTTATTTTATTTTTGTAATATGATAAATTGTAAATATACTTTAAGTAATTTTATAATAATGTCATAAGAATCTTTTTAGTGCCTCAACTATTTAGAGTATGTTTGGTCCAGCTGTTAGCTCATAATCGTTACAGTAAGCTCGATAGTAGCTACTTGTTGTTATCTAATTGATAATTAGTGTTTGTAAACTTTTAAATGCACAAAGATGAATAAAAAAACTTATTTTCAAGGGTGATTTTGTTAAAAAACACAACAACTAAAAAAACGTTTTGTAAAAAGCTCCAAAACAACTACTTTTGTGCAAGATACTTAATTATATTTTTTTATTTAATTTTGTAAAACAAATTAGACCCAAAAATATAATTTTTAGATTCTAAAACTCTAAAATAAAAAATATATAACATGACATCAAACTATTTGTGCATCACACTTGCTTGTTTACGTTAAGTGTATAGTATAAGGGCAAACAGAAGATTACCAGATTTGAGAAATAGAAGGTGCAATCTCTTTGTCTTGCTTGGAAAGAATAGGGGTATTTGCTATAATAGAAAAAATAGAAAACCACTTTTGAGTATTCCACCAATACGATAGTCAAGGAGTATAATACCAAACTCGATACGCCCATCTGTCTCGTGCCATCATTTGGATCCAGGCTCCAGTCGATAAATTAGCAGGAAAACTAGACCACCAGTAGTTAATAACTGGAGCTAATAACGTTACCCCTGCTAACCTGTTCAATGTGTACAAAATAAATTCGTTAAAAATCCGTGATAATTCGTTGCAAACAATAAGAAACAACATTTTGTATAGTTGAGTTATATTATACCTGTGAGGAATGTACTTAAGGCAGCTCCAGGCGAACCCACCACCCATCGAATACCCAATTATGTAGAACTTGAATCCAAGTTCTAATTGATCTGCAAGCTCTTCTACATCTGAAGTTAAGCTTTTCAATGTTCGACTTGGATGAGGATCACTCTCTCCATGACCCGGTCTATCAAAGTTCCCAATGTAGATTCCTAATTCTTCAATAAGGTTCTGAAAGAGACCCACCATTAAATCACGTGATACTCATAAAAATCAGTAGCAGAACTAGAATTAAATACTATATATATGTTAAAATTTACAATCTTTTTGTCGACGGATAATTTCATCTCATGGGTTAATATGGATGAAAATATGTTAAAAATTACAAAAAAAAAAAAAATCAAACAGGTAATTTTGTCTTAAATTTCATACATTGATATCGAGTGATGAATAGAACAAATTACTGAAAATTAGACATTTAGTACCTGTGAAAGGTCATTATCAAAAACAGGATCGTGCCTACAAGAACCAAAAGGATAGAGATAAATGATTTTATATTTGGTTGTATCTTTTAAGATACCACGTTCTTTATAAGCTAGATGCCTCCCATCTTTGAGCTTTAGCCGTGATCCTATAATAGGTGGACCACCTGGAGAGCCAGGTAATTTGTTTGGAGGAGGTTGTATCGATTGATAACCCCATGCCAAAATTCCCACAGTGAAAACCAATAACACTTTTGAAAAGATCCCTGCAAATATCATGCTCAAAGTTAACACTGACACGTAATGTTGTTGAAGAGAAAAAGAAGCAAGAAATCTATAAAACAACATTTGAGTGTAGGTCTTGTTTTGCTTTTTGTTCTTTTATATCGTTTTACTCTACAAAGTAGATTTAAATGTGTCCGGTTAAGATTGAAAAACGGTTATATAGTTATTTCATAAGAAAAATTAGTTAATATCTACACGTTACCAATAACAACCAACATTAAAAAAAAAAAAAAACAGCACACTAAAGAGTAGTATGATATATAATGTAAAAACTAGTCTTAAATATTTTTGGAATCTATGTTAAATATAAAAATTTAATATTTTAAATATACATAACTTTAATACTTTTTATATAAAAACAATGGCCTGATATATCCTAGTCTCTCAAGTTGTCCAAAAACTGCAATTGGCTCACTGAATTTCAAAATGTTACAACTAATCCCTCAACTTTCTTATTTAGAACAAATAACTCCTTAAGTTGCTTATTTGCAACAAATAAACCTAAATATAAAAAAATATTCAACAAAATATTCAAGATTGTAAAAGATGCTAGGTGCTAGTCGGACGAACAGAGCTCTTATTGATTAATCGAGAATTAATCGGGATTAATCGGATTTGTATTTTTTGTATTTATTTATTTTTTATTAAATAAAGTATTATATAATACTATTAATATAAGAATTATACTATGTAAAAATTATAATATGAAATATTTAGGAAAGAAAAACATACATATTTTAATATTATTTACATTAATATCCTTAAAATAAATAAATAGATCAATAAAATAACACTTATAGCAAAATGTGTCAAAAAAAAATAAAGTTAATATTCTTAAAAAATACATTTGATAGTTTAAGGGTTTTTTTTAGGTTTTTGTTATTTAATATTTTATTTAAAATTTTAAAAAAAATGACATGAAATTTAAGGGCCAATTTTTTCAAAAGGACTGCCTAGGAGCCGCGTGGGACCACCTAAGAGCCGTCTAGGACTGCTTAGAAGGCCAAAAATCAGTCAACCGATTTATGCCGTCCGACTAGTGGAAATTGGGACGGTGTTCTAAAAATCTCTGCCAAGGCGACCGCCTTGGCCGATTTTTAGAACACTGATAATATTACATAAGAAATAAAAGATTTCTAAAATACCGATTGTTACATCTAAATAATCTATTGATACATTAACAAAAGGACAAAAAACCCAAAATCACAAATATTAACATATTTGAGGAGTTATTTGTTCCAAATAAACAAGTTGATAGAATTATGTGTAATATTTTTCGGGAGTCCGTTACAATTTTTAGACAGCTTAATGTGGCTGGAGATATATTAAACCTAAAAAAATTGATTTGGACTAATACAACAAGTCTTCTCAATTTTGAGGCGCTGTGTAGCAAGATTTATTGCACACCTAGTTAATAGGGACTAATATTAAGACCATATCCAGTAACAACCAATCATTAGGGAAGTTGTGACCAAAATAAGTTTATAACTTATTCTAGTAACAAACAGTGAAAACTTCCTTAAAATCCAAATTTTAAATATTTATATGCCACAAAGGAGTTAGGGGTGTAACATCTGACACGTGGTTTACACGTAGGGGCGGATGTAGGGAGTCAAATGGGCATTTGCCCCCCTTCATCCCATTAAAAAAAAAATTAGTCAAAAAATAAGGGTTAAAGTGCAAAAATACCCCTAATGTTTTGGGTCAGGAGCAATTTTATCCCTAACGTTTAAAATGGTACAATTTTATCCCTAATGTTGGAAGCCAAGAGTCTTTTTACCCCCTAACGTTGATAAATTTGGTCAATTTGAGAAATAATTCATCAAACTGTCTTCTCAGTCATGAATAATTATCAACGTTAGGGGTAAAATTGGTGCAAAATTACAAAATTGATATGCAATTGGTGCAAAATAAAGAAAAAAATGACTGTATTTTATAATAGTATCTGAAATTGATCCAATTTATCAACGTTAGGGATAAAATTGTTCTTGGCTACAAACATTAGGGGTAAAATTGCACCATTTTAGATGTTATGGGTAAAATTGCACCCGACCCAAAACGTTAGGGATATTTGATGCGTAACAACCCGAGAATCCCGGAAATGGATGATTACGAGTCGGAAACATTATAATTTACGTTTTTTATCAAAAAAATCATGAAAATAATGCATGACAATTGAACGGTTTTGCATTTTTCGTCACCAAAAATTGAACAATTTTACATTTTTTGTTATAAAAAATTGAACAATTTTACATTTTTTATCTAAAAAATTTTTACGTAGAATTTTGCCCTCCCCCTCAAATCCTGGATTCGCCACTGCTTACATGTGCCAGATCCGACGCGTTATACCCTTTATAACCATAAGAATATGCTTTTAAAAAATGATAAAGATCTCTTTTAGTCCGCGGAAAATTATAATTTCAGTCTCTATTTATAATCAATAGTTTTTTTTTACCCATATAATTTTAAATAACAACTTTCTTCTAGTGGCATATTACTAAACTTTGTTATTAAAGTCTTTAATGTCACAATATTGTTAGATGTTCTAAGTAGATATTGACTATAGCTGGTGAAAAGAGTTTTGGCGTAAAATTACAAGTTTGGTCTAAATTTAGAAGTTTGACTTGTTTTTATTTGCCAAGTTGCACAATTAAATAGTCACTGGTCATTAACAATCAATTAAGTTTTACCGAACATGTTTATATAAACAGCTAGATAAAAAGGTAATAATCTAATTAAGGGGTTGTTTGGTTATTCCGTTTTCTTCATCTTGTTTGTTTTTTCACTTTAAAATGAAGAGTTTTAAGTGTTGGTCAGACACATTCTATTTGTCTTTTATAGCTGAAAAGTAGCTGTTCATAAAAGCAAGAAATCACTACTTATTGAAAAAACAGTTTTTTCCAACAGCAAGCTGCCGATAAATCAAACAGACCCTAAGTTAACTCCTAACCTCCAAACTCTATTTGTATCTCATTCTTTGGCCATGTTTGTCAAATAGTGTTAACTGATTAACTTTTTTATTGGCTGATTTGATTAGCTGTTTATATAAACTTGTTTGGTAAAAATTAGCTGATTACTAGTAGCTATTCGTGTAAAATGATAAATAAAAACATGTTATTCAAAAGAGATGGCGCAATAAGCTAAATCATAAAGCTTCTAAAATCAGCTTTTTCAAACCTCTTTTTTAGTCAAAACATCTGAAATGGTGCAGACCCATAATTTTACCCGAAAACCTTTTTACCAAACATGAAGTTGTGTCTAATGATTCTAAAAGGTTCACTGTTGCAATTCATTTCCGCTACTCTTTGCTCAGACATTCTATCCCGAAATCACCGTCCTCCGGACACGACTGGTTTGTTAGACTAAATAATTTCCCAATTTCGGCATCCTGAAGCCATGAATAATCTAAGATCCAGATATAAACATGAGCGTTGGACTCATTTTCGTGTTGTTTTGGAAAATCTTACATTTTGGTACAATATTGAGCTTATACAAAAAAAAAAGTAAGAGAAAATTGTAACTGTTTATTGAAGAGGATATGAACAAAATATCAGTAACTATTCTCCAGTTAACATTTCTTTAACTATTTTGTCAAACAATCCATCAAGGAAAGGAAACATGTGTCCGGAACCTAGAACTTCATGATAACGAATCCAGGGAAGGCGTTGCACGATGTACCGCTGCATCGTAACAGGGATAGCGCCATCTTCATCTCCTTGCCACAGATGAACGGAACCTTCACCATTTGGAAATGGATTCTCCATTTCCATGGGATCAAATTCCCAATTTCTAAATGCAACCGCCGCTTCACGGTGAATGGATTCAGCATCTCCTTGTTGTCTTGCATGTCCCTGATGAGTTGAGGAGGTACAACTTGTTAAAATTCAGAGATCACAAGGAGCATATGAATTTGAGAGATTTTATTGTATGTCTGACACACCACGTCATCTGTGCATCGTACTAATAATCTAATGTTATATTACATTTTAACTAATAAGATATTGAAAAGTTAACATTGTATAGTTTTTTTTGTTAACCATTTATATAAACCTTTAGACCCTAAAATATAAATACTCTGTAAAATAAACTTTAAATTATAAATTCTAAACTCTAAAATATACAACGTGTCATAAATGAGGTTATTCGCCTCAAGTTTAGTTAAATTTCTCAATGAAGACTATGCCTTTTTTTAAGGCATTACACCCATTTGGATTCCCAAAATCATCAATTAGGTCCCTGAACTAAGCAAAAATCACCAATTAAGTTCATATCATATCCTAAAATTAGAAACTGTGACTATTTGATATAGACTATAATAATCTCTGTGTTGGTTCAAAATGAGTTCGGCACAAAAGGTCTGAAACTGCTCAACCCAATGAATTTCAATTAATTATTTTTACTTACTTCAGAGACCTAATCGATGATTTTGATAGTTTCGAGTGCTAATTTAGGTGAGATAAATAGATATTATGTTTTTTTTCTAATGACCAAATAGCACAAGTGATAGAATAGAATAATAACTTTGTCAAAATATCTTATCTTCCAATTGAAAGATGTGGGAAGAAGGGTCAAATTTTGGTATCAATTTATTCTTTTAGTTTGGTATTCTTTTGACAAAATAATACAATATGTGTCAACTGTTGGGGTTTAGTGTCCTATAGACAATTGTTCTAGGATACAAACTTAATATAAATGAATTGTTCTTTATATCATTTGTTTTAATGAGATATATGTTTTATAACTATATAAAGGCAATCCCTTTTAAGCACTAAATAAAGTCTAATAAAAGGAAATCCGTAAGTTTGTTTAAAGTGATTATAAAGTGTTCATACAAGCATGAAGTGAGACAAAATTTTATAATAAACTAATAAACTTAAAACCACCCTAAGTCAAGTGATATGTTTAGGATTGATATATCACTGTTGAGACTTGGAATGTAACAATGTTTTCTGTCCGACAGAAAGCTGATCTCATAAGCTTCATATATACAGATATCTGGACAGTTACATGGATCCGATGAAAAGTAGTTCATTAGGATTGGGGATCCGATTTGTGATAACAGGATGGGTAGATTCATCCTTGTCACTTGTTCATCTCATTGGTATTAATAGGAATAACTAATCCTCAGACTCAAAGGAATATTAATTGGTATTCTGGATTATGGAATGTGACGCTTTGACTCTGGTGTAACACGATCCTTAACAGAGATGACTCTGGGGTGTGAACAGTAGACGTTGGGTATCACAGGAAGTGATTGCGGGATCGTTATATATTGGATTATTTATCACTCCCGATAAATGGGAGATACATCCAAGGATCGCTTGTGGAAGACTCGACTCTAAATCCTTGCAAGGTGATAGCTTAAGACTTGAAATACAGATTTCACTTAACCTATCTATTTGAGTTGACTCGGCCTGTATAAGTAAAACGAACGTCTCGCTATATGTGACTTGACATCATCCATAGTCATAAGATTCAGTTCAAGGATGTAGTTGATAAAGGATCGAATTATACTGTAACTAATATGGAAAGGTTAACGACAGAATCAACCCGTCTTCTTATGGCTCTGGGGGAATGATTACGGACTTGCTAATCACATACTATGTACATCATTCCGTTATGCAAAGATTAAATATAATTCTTTGAAAATTAATTTAATAAAGTTACATATGGCCAGTAGTAATAGGAACCTAATGGGTCACACATAAGACTTGGAACCTAAAAGAGAGATAGATGTTAATTAATTGATGGAAGCCCAATTGAGCCCAATAAAGCCCATGGACCATAGGGGGTCGAAATTCATGTAGTAAAATACATGAATAATTAATTTGATTTTATTAATTCTAATTAGATTAGGATTATGAATTAAATTAATTAAGAGATAAATAAGTTAGGAGTTTTAATTAGATTATAATACTCCTATTATTATCCAATAAGGTTATTATTATTATCCTTAATATATTAGATATATAATGAGATAATAATTAGGAATTTTATTCCGAATTGAATTCATATTCAGTAACCTAATTCTATCTAACTAGGGATTAGATACAAGAGATTATAAATACCCCCCTATGGGAATTTCGGCTAACACACTAATGCTAACCCTATAGTGATTTTCGAAATCCCCTATAGTGCAAGAGAGAGAATTTTCGACCCCCAGTTCGAGGACGAGATTTTCTACGGCTTCCTTCCGATCAATTGATTTCATCTATTTCTTTTATCCTTGATCCTGTGTTGATTAATTAGAGGCAATCTATTTTGGTTGCTATTCAACGGTTGATTCTAACTTAATCTTCCCGTATTTTATTTTGTGCTTGGGAACTCGGAGAAGAGTTGTGGGCACTTCATTAACAACGGTAGATTGATCATCAAAAGGTAATTCTTCTTATCCCTCTTTATATGAAATAACGATTAACGGATCCTAGGGTTAATGGAAATACGTTAAAATTTTTATATTTCCGCTGCTATACCTTAGCCTAATTTCCAACCTCAACACCATGGAAATTGAAACATTTGCAAAAATCACTAATTATATGTTTGCCCATACCATACCATGTTACTTTTGACTAACTTGTTAAAGCAAACCATATTGTTTGATTTTTTCATGGATCCAACATTTGATTTTTCATTTTAATACATGACATGTTTAGTTCAGCGGTTAGCTAATAACCGTTTATTGTTACGGTTAGCTATTTACTATTGCAGTAGTCTATTTATGGTTGCTTTTAGCTATTTAATTCACAACGTTTGGTGAAATTATACGGAACTATTGATGTTAGTATGTAAAATGTCTAATATGAGCATGCTTTAAATTAATCAATAAATAAAGTATAAAATAAAACATATTACACAAATTAATAAAAATAATTTAAATAATAAATAAATAATTTAAAATAAAATTTTATTGAATAGAGCAAAACTATGTTCTTTCAACAATAATATTATAGAGATAGAAATAATGTTACAGAAGAAACATGTTTGGTGCAAATAAGAAGAATAATTTTTATCAATATTAACTAACTACAAACAGTTGTTCATGGAAAACTCTAAAATGCAGCTGTTTTCATAAAAAAAAGGGTAAATTTTAAATAAAACCTCTGTGGTTTCACTAACTTTCAGATAAAAGACCGTGGTTTACTTTTTGTCAAAACGAGGACTGAGGTTTCACACTTGGATTAATGCTATTAAAACTATCTTTAACAACCTTAAAATGAAAATTTTCAAGAATTAAAGTTGTTCAATGTCATATTTTCTATGGAACTACATTTTCGATTTTCGAAAATCATCTTTTTTGGAACTTTCTCTCTCTAAACATTAACTTTCTATCTCTTTACCAAACTTCATCTAAATGATCTCAAAATAAAAAAGTTGAAGAATTAAAGTTGCTTAGAATATTAGTAGCTCTTAAAATATGCCATTTTTGAAGTCGTCAAGGGTGATTTTAATAGTATCAATCGAAAAAGTCCTTATTTTGCTAAAGTTGAAAACATCAATCCCCGTTTTGACAAAAAGTAAACCACAATCCTTTATCTGAAAATTAGTGAAATCACATTGGTTTTATTTGAAATTTACCCAAAAAAAACACTATTATTTTTCAAACATAATCCAACACTATAACGTTATTCTGAAAAACTGAAACAAACACTCCCTTAATCTTTTATTTATTATGATCTTATGTTTTTAGTGACTAGACAAATCAGATTTGAATATAAAATTTGAACTAGACGTTATTCATTTCATCTAGGTTCGAAATTTATATTTTTAACAGTTCAAAAAAAGTTTTATATATATATATATGTAATGCGACAGTAGAAAAAAAATGTAAAAACCTTATTTAAATTTTAAAAAACATAATTTTAGATAAAAAAAATGAATAATCTCTTTTAATCGAATTAGATATTCACACCAAACTAATTTAGTAAATAATAACTTAATATAATAAAAAAAATTATCAATGATCTAATATGGTGAAATAACAGATTAGGAACTTAATCCATCAAATCCAGAATTATTAAGATCTGTTTTTTTATCTGATTTTTCGGTTCGAGACTCGTTAAATATTCAATATTTTTTTTTTTTGCATTTATTGAAGACCAATTTATTACCTAGCAACATCTATGATTGCTCTCATTTTGTCCCAAAATTTAATTGATGGGCCTAGAGGTTCTAGCAGAAGTTGACTTAAACATAGCCACCACATCAACAAGTGGTAATGGTCCTTATTGACAGTGGGTTGTGATATTTTGAGTGTTTTTGTACAAAACTCAAGTAAAGTGTCTGAATAATAAAACGAAAAATTTAATATTTAAAAAAAAAATTGTTAAGAGATTTATATATTTTAAAATTTAATTATTAAAAATAAAATAAAAAACATTCCAAAAAAATAAAAATAAAAATAGTTTTTTTTCAATTTTTGAAACAAAATCATTAATTTTAATTTTAAAATCAATATTTTTAAACAAATCATGTATCATATGCAATAAAGCTAATTCATTTATTTTATTATTTTTTTTAACATGATAGATTGTAAATATACTTTAAGTAATGTAAATTAATATCACAACAATCTTTGTAATGCCTCAACTGTTTAAGGTATGTTTGGTTCAGCTGTTAGCTCATAATCGTTACAGTAAGCTGTTTGCGGTTAGATAGTAGCTATTTATTGTTAGCTAATCGATAATTAGTATTTGTAAACTTTTAAATGTACAAAGATGAATATATAAACAACTAAAAACAGTCGTTGTGTCCAAAATACTTAATTATATATTTTTATTTAATTTTGTAAAAAAAATTAGACCTAAAAATATTTTAGATTCTAAAACTCTAAAATAAAAAATATATAACATGGTATCAAACTATTTGTGCATCACATGTGCTCGACTACATTGAGCGTATAATATAAGGGCAAAGAAAAGATTACCAGATTTGAGAAATCAATAGAAGGTGCAATCTCTCTGTCTTGCTTGGAAAGAACAGGGGTATTTGCTATAATAGAAAAAATAGGAAACCACTTTTGAGTATTCCACCAATACGATAGCCAAGGAGTATAATACCAAACCCGATACGCCCATCTGTCTCGTGCCATCATTTGGCTTAAGACTACAGTCGATAAATTAGCAGGAAAACCAGACCACCAGTAGTTAATAACTGGAGCTAATAATGTTACCCCTGCTAACCTGTTCAATGCGTTCAAAACAAATTTGTCAAAAATCTGTCACAATTCGTTGCAAACAATAAGAAACAACATGTCGTATAGTTGAGCTAAATTATACCTGTGAGGAATGTACTTAAGGCAGCTCCAGGCGAATCCACCACCCATCGAATACCCAATTATGTAGAACTTGGATCCAAGTTCTAATTGATCTGCAAGCTCTTCTACATCTGAAGTTAAGCTTTTCAATGTTCGACTTGGATGAGGATCACTCTCTCCGTGACCCGGTCTATCAAAGTTCACAATGTAGATCCCTAATTCTTCGATAAGGTTCTGAAAGAAACCCACCATTAAATCAAGTGATACTCATAAAAATCAGTAGCAGAACTAGAATTAAATACTATATATATGTTAAAATTTATAATCTTTTGTAGAAGGATAATTTCGTCTTATAAGTTAATGGACGAAAATATGTTAAAAATTACAATTCTTTTTTTCAGACGGATAATTTCGTCTTAGATTTCATTCATTGATATCGAGTGATGAATAGAACAAATAACTGAAAATTATACATTTAGTACCTGTGAAAGGTGATTGTCAAAAACAGGATCGTGCCTACAAGAACCAAAAGGATAGAGATAAATGATTTTGTATTTGGCTGTATCTTTTGAGACACCACGTTCTTTATAAGCTAGATGCCTCCCATCTTTGAGTTTTATCCGTGATCCTGTAATAGGCGGACCATCTAGAGAGCCAGGTAACTTGTTCAGAGGAGGTTGTACCGATTGATAACCCCATGTCAAAATCCCCACAGTGAAAACCAATAACACTTTTGAAAAAATCCCTGCAAATATCATGTTCAAAGTTAACACTGAGACGTAATGTTGTTGAAGAGAAAAAGAAGTAAGAAATCCATAAAACAAGATAAAAGCATTTGAGTGTAGGTCTCGGTTTGCTTTTTGTTCTTTTATATCGTTTTACTCTACAAAGTAGATTTAAATATGTCCGGTTAAAATTGAAAAACGGTTATATAATTATTTCACAAGAAAAATTAGTTAATATCTACACGCTACCAATAACATCAAACATATAAAAAAAAACAGCACACTAAGCCTTAAATATTTTTGTTATGTTAAATATAAAAATCTAATATTTTAAATATATATAACTTTAATACTTTTATATATAAAATGCCTAAATACATTTTTAGTCCTTCAAGTTGTCTAAAAACTGCAATTGACTCCTTAAACTTCAAAATGTTACAACTAACTCTCTATCAACTTGCTTATTTGGAACAAATAGCCTCTTAAGTTTCTTATTTAGAATAAATAGCCTCTAAACCCCAAAAAACATTCGAAATAATATTACATATGAAATAAAAGATTTCTAAAATATCGGATGTTACATCTAAATAATCTACTGATACATTAACTAAAGGGTAAAAAAAACTCTTAAAATCACAAATATTAACATATTTGATGGGTTATTTGTCTCAAATAAGTAAATTAAGAGGGTTAGTTGTAACATTTTGAAATTCAACCGTCAGTTACAATTTTTAGACAATTTGATGGGGCTGGAGATATACTAGACCTACAAAATAAATTAATTTGGACTAATACAACAAGTCTTTCCAATTTTGGGGTGTTGTGCAACACACCTAGTTAATGAGAGCTAATACTAAAACCATCTTTAGTGGCAGTGATTTGGTTGTTACTTATCTACTTGGAGTAATAACCAATTACTAGGGAGGTTGTGACCAAAATAAGTTTGTAACTTATTCTACTAACAAACAGTAAATACTCTTCTAAAATCCAAATTTTAAGTGTTTGCATGCCATAGAGGGGCCAGGGGTGTCAGATCTGACGCGTGGTTTACACGCACCAGATCTTGGGCATTATACCCCTATGTAGACCTGGGCATGGGCCGGTGAGCCTGCCTGGTCCGCCTAGGCCCATTTAGTCGGGTTTGGACACATGAAAATGCATTCAAGCCCGATCCGGCCCAAACCCGTCAAAAATTGAACGGGCTTGGGCTTTACACATTTTACATCGGCCCGGCCCGGCACGATATAACATATATTCTAAATTTATAATATATTTTATATAAATATTAATCATAATATAATTTTATAAACAAAAATAAAATATTTAAAGTTTGCTGTTTTTTTTTTTTTGAAAATAATTGAGAACAGTACTGTATTTTGAGCTTAATTTTGAACCATTGTTGTTTTTGGCTTTGTTGCTTTTTCTTTGTGAATTATCTGTGTTTTGTTTTGTGAATTATCTCTGTTTTTTTTAATTTGATAGTAATTTTATCACTTTAATTTTTTTTTAAATATACAGATGGGCTTGTATGAGCGGGCTTAGGATTCATATCTCAGATCCGAACCCAGCCTGATTACATTTCATGTGGGCTGGGCTGAGCTGGGCTTGGACTCATCAAGCTTTATTAAAAGTCCGACAGGCCCGGTCCATGCCCACATGTAACCATAAGAATTTGCGTTTAAAAAGTAGTAAAAATCTCTTTTAGTCCGTGGAAAATTATCATTTAAGTCCCTATTTATAATTAATAATTTTTTTGACTTATATAATTTTAAATAACAAGTTTCTTCTGGTGGCATATTACTAACTTTGTTACTAAAATCTTTAAAGTTAGAATGTTGTAGATGCTCTAAGTAGATATTGACTATAGTTGGTGAAAAAAGATTTGGTGTAAAATTACAAGTTTGGTCTAAGTTTTAGAAGTTTGACTTGTTATTATTTGCCAAGTTACACAATTAAATAGTTATCGGTTATTAATAATTAATTAAGTTTTACTAAACATGCTGCTAAATGAGATGCTAATAATCTTAGTTGTTGAGTTATTTCATTTTTTTTATGGTTATAATGTAAAATACCCTTAACGTTTTGAGTTAAGAGCAATTTTACCCTTAACGTTTAAAATGGTGCAATTTTACTCTTAATGTTTGTAGTCAAGACCAATTTTACCCCTAACATTGGTAAATTGGATCAATTTCAGACACTATTATAAAATACAATCATTTTTTTCTTTATTTTGCACCAATTGCATATCAATTTGTTCTAAAAGGATATAATGTTTTTTGTAATTTGATAATAAAATTGGAGATTAATATTTATAAATTCGGTGAATTTTTTTGTCTAATTCATACAAAAAACAGTAAATTTTTAATATTTTTTTCTTATTTTTTTTAACATCCCAACATATGTTTGTGATTTGTTACTAATAAAATAACGCATGTGTGAAGTGTAGATGACAAGATTCATGACCGAAAAGACAGTTTGATGAATTATTTATCAAATTGACCAATTTATCAACGTTAGGGGTAAAATTGCTATTGGCTTCCTACATTATGGGTAAAATTGCACCATTTTAGACGTTAGGGGTAAAATTGCTCCTGACCCAAAATGTTAGGGGTATTTTTGCACCTTAACCCTTTTTTTATTTATCTTTTCATTTTAAAAAGAAGAGTTTTAAGTGTTTGGTTAGACATTTTTTATTTGTCTTTTATAGCTGAAAAGTAGCTGTTTATAAAAGCATGAAATCACTGCTTTTAGCAGTTTTTTTCAACAGCCAGTAGCTGATAAATAGCTATTAGTTGATTAACTTTTTAGTTAACTGATTTGACTAGCTATTTATGTAAACTTGTTTGGTAAAAATTAACTGATTACTAATAACTGTTTGTGTAAAATGATAAAAAAAACGTGGTAAAATATGTCATTCAAGAGAGGTTGAGCAATAGGCTAATTCAAAAAGTTCCTAAAACCAACTTTTTCAAAATTAGAAATTAGCTTTGTAGATTCAATAAATTCTTTCAAACCTCAGTTTTAGTCAAAACCTGTAAATTGGCTTAAGCCTATAATTTTACCCAAAAAGCTATTTACCAAACGCGAAGTTGTGTCCAGTGGCGAATACAAGATTGTTCGGTTGGGAGAGCTAATTTTACATATAGTGTGTAAAAAAAATTCTAAAATTGAAGTTGTTAAATTAAAATCGTATACATACGTGTTATAGTCAAATTGGTCAAAAACCAATTTTTAACTACCAATGTAGAACTTCTCAGAATTAAGCTATATTGTGTTTAAGATTCTTAACATATATAAAAAAAATTGTCTAATAGAAAAAAATCGAATTTAGGAACAGCCTAATAGGTAAAAAAATTAGAAATTTAGATTTAAGAATGATCTAACGGGCCAAAAAAATTAGAAATTTGAATTTAAGAAGGGACTCACACGAAAAAAAAAAGTACAATTTTGGATTTAGAAATTGCCTAATAGGCTAAAAAAAATTGGAATTTTGGATTTAGAGATTGTCTAACCGAATCTGAACCAATTTTGAAGTGCTAATTCAGCACCCGACCATTATTTCTTGAAAACAGTGGAACCGGAACCACTACAGTCTCAAACTGTATAGAAACAGATGAGCCAAAACTACTCATGGTTATGGTGGTTCCGGCGGTCGGCGGAGACCGGACTCCAGTCCCCTCCCTGTATCCACCACCCCTATGATTCTAAAAGGTTCACTGTTCCAATCCATTTCTGCTACTCTTTGCTCAAACATTCTATTCCGAAATCACCATCCTCCGGACATGATCGTTTCGTTAGACTAAATACTTAGGCATCCTGAAGCCATGAATAATCTAAGATCTAGATATAAAATTGGAACTTACATATGGATATTGCTGCTTGATTTCAGTAACTAAAAAACAATAAGAATCACCAAATAAAACCAATAAAATCAAATAGTTAGATTAGAGAGAAGAATTAATAAGCAGACCTGAATTGGGAGATATGTTCTTGCTCACTCCGCCTGCCATTGTTGGACACAGACCAAGAAATTCAGAATTCCTTTCCCATCCCCCTAAACTTTTTATTATAGACAAGCAAGGACAGTGACGTCAACTAAACTAATAAAATATCTACGGTTAATTCAAAAAAACACTTTGTTTTAAACTGTTTCCCGGTTATTATATTAAGCACTGGGTTTTTTATATCACTCAAATGATCTCCAATTCATATTTGGACACGTGTATTGTGATCCCAAATAATAATTAAAATGGTAAATTTTAAATAAAATCCATATAGTTTCACTAATTTTCGGATAAAGAACTGTGGTTTATTTTTTTATTAAAACGAGGATTGAGGTTTCACACTTGGATTAATGTTATTAAAAGTTAAAAGCATCTTTAACAACTTGAAAATGAAATTTTTCAAGAATTAAAGTCGTTCAATGTCATATTTTCTATGGAACTACATTTTCGATTTTCGAAAATCATATTTTTTGGAACTTTCTCTCTCTAAACATTAACTTTCTCTCCCTTTACCAAACATCATCTAAATAATCTCAAAATAAATAAAAAAAAAATTGGAGAATTAAAGTTGCTTAGAATATTAGTGGTTCTTAAAATATATCATTTTTGAAGTCGTCAATGGTGATTTTAATAGTATCAATCGAAAAAGTCCTTATTTTGGTAAAGTTGAAAACCTCAATCCTCGTTTTGACAAAAAGTAAACCACAGTCCTTTATCTGAAAATTAGTGAAACTACAAGAGTTTTATTTGAAATTTACCCTAATTAAAATAGTGTGGCCTCTTATAATATGTGTGGGTCCATATTACACATTTCAAAATATGTATAGGAGATCCTCCATTTGACATGGAAAACGATGCTTCTAATAATTTGCCCTATAAAACTGTTATCATTTTTTCAAATGAAAATTTTGAACAATTTAAGTTGCTTAGTACCGCAGTGGCCCTCTTTGGTAAAAGAGCTTTTTTGGGAGTAAAATTACAGATTTCAGCTATTTCAAAGGTTTTGACTAGTCAAACCTCTAATGTTTGTGTTTGGACGAAGAGGGTAACGATGACAACGGGTACTGTATCTGTGGGTATCGGACACTATCCGTGGAAACCCTACCCGTTGCCATCCCTAGATGAGAGGGTTGAAAGGACTTATTGGGTCCAAAAAACTGATTTTGAAAAAGTTGGTTTTATAAGCATTTTCAATTAGCTTATGCCCCATCATTTTTAAGGACATTTTAACTCATAATTACTACATTTTAACCCTAAATAAATGCTTTATCGTGTCTTTATTTATCATTTTACACAAACACCTATTAACAATCAGCTAAGTTTTACAACATAAGTTTACAGAATCAGCTAATAGCTGACAACTATTTGCCAAACAAAGCCAATATTTTTCAAAATCATCATTTTGAAATTTAATTTCTAAACGTTAATTTCTTTTTTTACCAAACAACACCTAAATAACATAATAACTAAAAAGTTGAATAATTAAATTTATTTAAAATGTTATTAAATTTTTAAAAATTTTCATTTTAAGGTTATTAACGATGAAATTCGGCAATATCAACCTAAAATTGATCGATTTGCAAATATCGGCAAACACAATCCTCTGTCAAATCTATATTCCTAAATGCTAAATGCTCAATTTGCACCCTAACTTATACATTAAAAAAAAATCAAGTGCTAATTTCAAAAACTTTTTTTTTAAAAAAATTGCTCATTTTTATTATCCAAATGGTAATTTTTAAGTATTAGACATTAATTTTTCAACTTAGATTGGGTCCACAAACTATTATAATAATATATGATGGATGGAATTTTTAAAGCAGATTTGCCATTTGGAAAAGGTTAGCGATGTAATCGAGGCATAGGAATGTATTAATTGATTTTTGGGTTAAGGTGCAAAAATACTCCTAACGTTTTGGGTCAGGAAAATTTTTACCCCTAACATCTAAAATGATGCAATTTTATCTTTAATGTTAGAAACCAAGAGCAATTTTACCTTTAAAATTGATAAATTGGGTCAATTTAAGAAATAATTCATCAAACTGTCTTCTCGATCATGGATCTTGTCATCTACACTTCACACATGCGTTATTTTATCAGTAACAAATCACAAACATATGTTGGGATGTGAAAAAAATAAGAAAAAAATATTAAAAATATACTGTCTTTTGTACGAATTAGATAAAAAAAAATTCAAAAAATTCACCGAATTTATAAATATTAATCTCCAATTTTATTATTAAATTACAAAAAACATTATATCCTTTTTTTAGAACAAATTGATATGCAATTGGTACAAAATAAAGAAAAAAATAACTGTATTTTATAATAGTGTCTGAAATTGATCCAATTTATCAACGGTAGGGATAAAATTGCTCTTGGCTACAAATATTAGGGGTAAAATTGCACCACTTTAGATGTTAGGGGTAAAATTGCTCCTTATCCAAAATATTAAAGGTATTTTTGCACCTTAACTCTTGATTTTTTAAGTATTAGAAAATTAATTTTTTAACATGTAGGATGCACAAATTATTATAGCCATTATCGCTAAAATCTATTTTAAGAAAACTAATATTATTTTTCATCACTAAGAAATGATAGTCAATTTTGGCTAAAACCTATTTTAATAAAACTAATATTATCATGTCTCAAATTACTCCGTCAGACTTTCAGTTTATCTGAAGGTTTAACTAAATTCATTTGATTTTTTGTAATTTCAGATTAATGATATTCTATATTCTTTTATTATCGTTATTCGTGATTCATTTCTTTTTTTTTATTAATAATTGTTAACATCATGTTATTATTCATCACTACTATATTAAAGACACGTTAATATATGAAAAAAAATTAAATATTATCTCGTGTTCAGTAGATGTTTTAAATAAAAATCATATGTTTCATTGAGCTTTTATTTAAGTATCTCATTTCTAAATCTATTTTGAAATTCTTTCATTCTGAATCATCTAATATATAACGGGTGCAAAATACATAAATAAAATATTTGTATTTTTAATAAGGTATAGAAATGATCCGATTTGTTAACATTAACTAAAATTAGACATTTTTATACAATTTTCTTTCTTTAAGAACACAAGGAAATTTCACGTATATCCTTTTTTATATAGTTTGTCCAATTTTTTGGTTCGAGGCTTCATCATGCATTCTATAGGTGGATTTTCTCTCAATTAAAGTTGTCTGTGTATACTAAAATTCAAATTTGAAATCTGTAGTTTAACCGACATAGGAGGTGTTTGGGTGCTCCTTTTCGTGCTCATGTTTGCATTTTCAGTTCGAAATGGAGAGTTTTAGGTGTTTGGTTAGTGACATTCCTGTTTGCCTTTTACACTTGAAAAGCTGCATTAGGTGTTTGGTTAGTGACCTCATGTTTGCTTTTTACACCTGAAAAACAGTTTTTTACAAAAGCAGAGAATCTCTGCTTTTTCGAAAAGCAGCTTTTTCCAACATCAAACAGCAAAAAAGTAGCCTTTTACAAAAGCAGAGAATCTCTGTTTTTTTGAAAAACAGTTTTTTCTAACAGCAAACCGTAACAGTAAACAACAACTAGCAACAACAAACAACAAACCGTAATAGCAAACAGTAACAGCAAACAGTAGGTAAAACAAACGGGCCCTTAAAGCTCTTAACCACTCAAACCACCATTAATTCAAAACACTATAACACTCAAAACAACATGCAAGACTTTCTCAAAACCATAAATGTTTGACATTATAGATGGAGTTTTGTAATGGGTAAGATGGATATCAAGTTGCAAACCATAATAAATAATTGACATTATAGATCTTCATAGTGGTTCCTTAAAATGTGGATCAATCAAGTTGCTTTCACGTAGCTAAAATCTCCAATGACCACAAAACGAGGCATTTTTTTTTCTAATATGTAATATAAAAAGAGATAATGATCCTGTTTCACAATTAGCTAAATAGCGGATTACATTAGCTGTTAGTTGGTTACCTTTTTAGTTAGCTGATTTGACTAGCGGATTATGTAAATTTGTTTGGTAAAACTTAACTGATTGTTAATAGCTGTTTGTGTAAAATGACAAATAAAGACAAATTAAAGCATTTATTTGGAGATTAAAGAATATTAAATAGGGGTAAAAATGTCCATAAAAGAGATGAAGCAATAAGTTAATTGAAAAAACTTCCAAAATGAGCTTTTTGGATCCAATAAACTCTTTCAAACAGTTATTCACCAAACACAACTAGTAGAGGTTTGACTAGTTAAAACTAGACCTCGGCATGGGCAGGGCTCGGACCGGCTTTTGATAAAACCTGATAAGCCCAAGCCCAGCCTAAGCCCACACTAATTAGAGTCAGGCTCGGACTCGGGCTCGGACCTAAAAAAGGAATCCCAAGCTCGCCTGCCCAAGCCCATATCTATATTAAAAAAAAATCAATTAACTTTTTTTAATAAAAAATCATAAACATAATAGTTAATACGAGGCATTTAAATAAATATTAAATTTATAAATGTATATATAGATAGCGAGCCGGACCAATCCCAACGGGTGTTTATATAGCCACGCCTGCCCATTTTCTAGACGGATTTATTCGGGCTTGGACCGGACCGAGCCTGACACTAATTTTATGTGTCCAGGCCCGGCTAAATGGGCCTGGGCTCGGGCCGGACGGGAGGGCTCATCGACCCATCGCGAGGTCTAGTTAAAACCTCTAAAGTGGTTCAAACCTCTAATTTTAAATCAAAAAGCTCTTGTAAGTTAATTTTTTTCAATTAAAACTTTATGTGTATGTCAGGATTCGAACTCGAGATCTAGCTTAATCGATTTGAAGCTCTTAACCACTCAAGTCAATTTTAATTGATAAAAGGAGGTATGACTCAATTGATAATAGGAAAAAGTACAACAATAAATATTGTGGTTAAACTGATTTGCAAATACAATCATCGTGGTTTAAAAGTTTGCAAACAGAAATCTGTGTTTTTTTGTAGTTTACAAACTCAGTCATTCCTTCAAAAATTATTATCGTTACTATTTACCCCTAAATGAAGTGATTTGAAAAAATTAGAAAAAACTAACTTTGCAAATTATCCAAAATACATGGTTTAACTTTACAAATTAACTAAAACACAAGTATTGTTTTATCGAAAAGTTGACTCACATATTTTTTATTGCAAAATTCACAAAATATAAATTCATGTTTGCAAACTTTTAAATCATAAAAGTTAATTTTACAAATCGATTAAACTACAAAATTTATTTATTTATTTTATTATTTTTGTACTTTTTCCTCCATAATATTATTCATGTTGAATCTCTGCTTGACATGTTTGAGGTTCGATTCCTCACTCCGTCAAAATTTAACCTTCATTGATAGGTGATCTGTAAATTCTACTGTAAACCCTCATCGAGGTCTGTGGTTTACCCTAATCTTGGAAGTGAATAGACCTACCCTTACCTTACCTAAACTTTTGGGAATGGAAAAAAAAAATTCTGTCATTCTCCCAGTTGGATAGGAGGAGGGATTACACTATACATATTATATTTTGTAATTTTATTTTATTTCACTTATTAATACCAATGAATGTCACGATACATTTTTATAATACCATGTGTTTCAACTATTATTTTTATTAACAAAATATTGTAGAAAAACATTATAATAAAGAAGCATGCTATTTGTGTACGTATACTAATACCAAATTATAAAAACAAAAGATTTAGTGAAATAATTTTAAAATAAAAAAAAATAAAATGAAAAGGTGAGTGATATCATATGAAATAATATCAATATATACATAATGTCTTTAATATTTAATATAATCCACGATCTGCCTTCTGATGGGAAAATTATTAAAAGCATTCGGTTTTCCATGTCAAATGGAAGACCTTCTACTATTTCAATTATTACGTTGGGTCACATTACACGTGTCCAAATGTGAATTGGGAATCTTCCAAGTGACATGGAAGACCGGGTGTTTAACATAAGAACTCCTTCTGATGATCTAAATTAACAGCAAACGGTCAAAGAGGAGCCATAATCCGGCCTCTCCTCTCCGATGCTTAAGTCAGTGATGTATTTGAGAGTAAATAATAACTTGAAAACACTTAGGGGGCGTTTGGTTCACAAGGGGTAAGGGAAAAAGAATCAAGAAAGGGAAACTAAAGGAAATGAAAGGAATAAGCATTAATTCCCCTATGTGTTTGGATATGTTTAGGAAAGTGAATAGGGTAAAGGGAATCCAAATCCCTACAGGGCCTGGGGCAATGGGCTTAACCTAAAGTGGGGTAAATCCATAATCTAAAATGGGTAAAGGGAATGAGTTTTTTTTAAAACAAACAAGAACAAAGGGAATGAAACCCTCCCATTCCCATTCCCATTTCTAAAGACCCCGAACCAAATGCCCCCTTAGTAATGAATTGGGAATAATGGACATACTTGTAGCTAAGTTTATAGATAATTACATTTACACGTGTCCGCTTCTAATTGGGTTCGGTCAAGTACCTTTCCACATGTAGACCGTTGATTGGCTTCAAACTCCTTCCCTTTATGTCACTCCGCAATATCTCGCGTGATCTAAGGATTAGGAACGTGGCTTTGAGACCCGTAGATGTTATTGGTCCACGTGTGAAACTAGGTACCTTCCAGCTGAAGCTTTCTTCTTAACCACTCCAACTAGCTCCTTCCGCTAACCTTGACATGGGCTTTTGGCTCAAGCCCATTAAGTTGATTCAGTTGGGCCTTCATTCCAGCCTTGATTCTTTTATCCTATATCAACACGTATTCTCATCTTAAACTAATAAGGGCGCTCAGATCAACAGGAGCCGCCATACAAAACTAAACAAGGATATCACTCTTATTCAGACACATAGACCAATGGGAGACAATTGAATCCAGCTCGGATTAGGACTTGTCAATTCCGTCTAGGATAACGTAAATCAGGCATAACACAAATTAACTTAAGTTCACCTGTCTTCCGATGAATCTAAGAATAACATCATTTGACGAATCTACTCATGCACATCCTATAAACTATAATCAAGTTACATACACATATTTATTGCAGTTACTCGTAGTTGTTTAGTACTCTATCTTATATTCTGCTAACATAGGCATCAGAGTGGGATTGTCTGTCAACGGCCTCACGTTGATCATCTTTCTGTCTTACCCCAGGCACCGGAAAGATCACATCAGACAACAAAGTGCTACCTCACATATTCTATCATATCAAATTGGTGCGGTGAGCGTGGATCGAACTAGAAATGATCACGACTCATTAAGAAAACACAACTAATCCAACATCCTCGCAATAACTTGGTACCTTTCATGATGCCAGTAACAACCCAATAACCTTCCTTCAAATAACCTCGGAGATCGATCGGCATATTGGTGGATGTTTGGGATCCATAAAACCTTCCTACATAGAATTTATGGACCGCATCACTAAGCAACTCCTATACATGAGCATCGTTCAATAGGCCATAAATGAGCAAAAAGCCATGGTGGTTGAGCGACAGGAAAAACTGACAGAAACAGAGGAGGCCATTAGATTGGCAAATAACCAAAGTTCCAAGGACTACTCCGCCAAGTAGAACACGGATCGCATCTATTCACAGAGGATGTTGGAAGATCATGTGTGCAGTGATGAAAGATCCCACATAGCTTGCTGGTGAAGTAATCTCATACGGCATGTGACCTTAGGGACACTTTGTGTGGATTGAAGTTCAAGCAGAATTACAGATGTCCTAGATTAGTTCACACGACGTGTTGTAATAGAGACACGCCGTATGAATTAATCCAAAAGAAACAGAAACTTCTCCAAATTCTCACACTCTATGTGGCTGGAGTCACACGTCGTGCAACTTTCTTTCCCCTGTTTTCTGGATATTGCAATTGCTCACACGACGTGTTCTTGTCCTCATATATGTGAGGCGATAAGAATGCCTTGTGTTTATGTTTTTCATAGCGAATCCTTGTGTTTATGTTTTTCATAGCGAGTGCATTTTTATATTGGGTGACTATCTTCACCTCTTTAATCTTCAAAGATGATGATTGATCATTTTATTGCATAATAAAGTGTAATGCTTTGTCTTATTTTGCCATTGTTCTTTAACTTCCCATTGTTCTTTAACTTCCCAATTACCCATTTTATATTTTTACTTTAATTTTGTACTTCTTTTATTGGGTTTTGGTTCGATTGATTTTTTTTGCTCCAATGATCATATAAGCCTGGTTAAGTTAAAGAAATAAAGCATATAGAAGTCGTAATCAAACATATGTGCAATTTTAGTTTTGAATTTAGTTTAATAGGTAATGTGTTATTTTTTGATTGACACGAAATTGATACATAAACATATTTCTATGCTCATTATAATTACATATATATACAGCAATGTTCATGTGGCTCTGTGATTCTAGTAAGCTTAGATATTATGGTGACTGAACTAACGTGTGTTTTTCTTTGTCATGAAACAAAATCAACAACCAATTCAAAAATAGCATTCAAGGGAGGCATGATGTCGAAAGTCGATTCTGAATAGCAACAATATACCCCGACAATCAACTACAACATACTGGTACAAAATCTGATCTTGGTGTCTCAAAAACAATGTGTAAGAAAGGGTTTTCTATTCTCCAGTTAACATTATCCTCAAAGTTTTGTCAAACATTTCATGACGTAAAGGAAACATATGCCCAGAACCCGGAAGTTCATGATAATGAATCCAGGGAAGCCGCTGCGCCACGTATCGCTGCAACTTAACAGGCACTAATAGATCTTCATCTCCTTGCCATAGATGAACAGAAACTTCGCTATTAGGAAAAGGATTCTCCAGATCCATAGGATCAAATTCCCACTTGCCAAATGCAATCGCCAAGTCACGATGAATGGATTCAGCATCTCCTTGTTGTTTTGCATATCCCTGAGGAGGCACAGCTTAAAAAATGACCAAGTAGTAGCACAAGTCATAGAATAGATCAATAGAAGAATAACTTTGTTAAAACATTGGATGATTATCTTCCAACTAAAGATGCTGGATAAACGGTCAAATTGGTCATTCGACTTGGCTCACGTAATCAATTGGCTTCGGAAATAAACTTTGGATAACAATTTGGACTTTCAACTTGTCATTTTTCTTACGAGTGACCATGAATGACGCATGCCAACATCTGATGATTGCTTATGTGAGAGGATCCTTCTGCTAAGATCTTTCACTCAATTCTTTTCGTTCAGGGTTTCATGTCACCTTTTTTTCAATAACGGATGCTTTAGGATATGTTTTTCAAGCAAAAAATGCATAGGAGAAAATCTAAACTGCCTCTGATGGTATTTTCTTTAACATGGTGCAAGATAAACAGTATATAAAAGCAATAGAGGTAAACAGAAGATTACCGAAAAGTCTAATTTTCGATCAAACTTAGCCACGATCTCTTTGTCTTGCTGGGAAAGAAGATCAGGGTTGTTAGCTATAACAGCAGAACCAGGGAACCACTTTTGAGTATTCCACCAATAGGATAGCCAAGGAGTGTAATGAGCAACACGAAGTGCCCATTGGTCTTCTGGTAACATTTCGCTGTAGGCTTCAGTCGATAAATTAGCAGGAAAACCAGGCCACCAGTAGTTAGTTACTGGAGTTAATAACGATACCCCTGCTAACCTGTTAAATGCAAACAAAACCCTCGCAAATTAGAAGGCGTCCAAAGGAAACAATAAGTAACAGCGATTCATATAGCTGAGCTAAATTATACCTGTGAGGAATGTACTTAAGGCAGCTCCAAGTCAAAGCACCACCCAGGGAAACCCCAATTATGTAAAACTTAGATCCAAGTTGCAACTGATCTGCAAGCTCTTCAATATCCAAAGTCAAGCTTTTCAATGTTCGACTTGGATGAGGATCACTCTCTCCATAACCTGGTCTATCAAAGCTCACAATGTAGATCCCTAATTGTTTGGAAATTCCTGGAAGAACCTACCATTGAATGAAATGATACTCATTCTTGATGCATAAAACTCGAGAACTTAAATAGGATGCAGAATAATAGGGATAAAAAAACAAGCCATTAGTACCGGTGAAAGATGATTATCAACGACCGGATCGTGCCTACAAGAACCAAAACCATGGAGAAAAATGATTTTATGTTTGGCCACATGTTTTGGCACACCATGCTCTTTGTAGGCCAAATACCTCCCGTCCCTAAGCTTTATTCTTGGTCCTGTAATAGTAGGTCCACCTGGAGAGCCACATATCTTGGTTGGAGGAGGTCGTATCGTCTGATAACCCCACGCCAAAATCCCCACAAAGAAAACCAATGATACTTTCCCAAAGATCCCTGAAAATATTATGATTTCGGCGATAGTCGGGAAATTAAGACACATAATTGAGCATCACATATATACATATGAAATGATAGAAAAGGAATAATACAACACCGATCCAGTAATTCACAGTCTCATACTGCTGAAAAAATTTGATTCAATGATCTGTGTGCCTTTTCTAGGTCAATGCAGATGCCATTATCTAGCTAAGGGATATTATAACACAGAAGACCAAAGCTAACTGTCTACTAATATATATTCTTAATCATAATGCCATTTTGTTCATTTGAATCAAATATCTGTCTACTAATATAATTTTTTTTTTGAATCTACAGGAAAATGAAATTGACATGAGTAAAGTCAGAGTAAGCTATTCGAATTGCTAGTTTGAAACTGTGAAACTTTCGCATTACAGAAATCAATCAATAACTGAAAGAAAAAAACTCGATGAAATTCCAAACCCTTAGTCATTGATTCTAACTTCTAATCAAATAATACTTTCGCATTCCTAAGCCTACCGCGAACACATCTATGATCTAAGATCTAAAGTTATGAAGTTCGAACACATCTGTGTTGCTGCTTGATTTCAGTAACTAAACAATGTGAATCACTTAAAAACGAAATCGAATCAAAGAAAACAGATAGAGAGGGAAAGTAAGTAGACCTGAAGGAAGCTTGAAAGAGCTGTTTTGGTTAGCTCTTCTTCTAGTATGAGATCTAGCTGAAGCCGCAGATATCTTCCTGTTCACACCTTCTACCATTGCTGGCGACAGAGAAGGAAATTCAGATTTCGCAATGACTGACGGATTTCGCAATGACTGCGTTTTGTTCTGCCTTCTCTGGTGGACCAATTCATCCTCGTACATCATTTAGCTCATTTATGGTGTTTCTTTTAGAAATTACAAAAAAAAAAAAAATCTTGCGTTTTAGTTAATTTTCAAACGTATTCCCGTGTTTCAAAAATTAATAAACGGACAATTTAAGAATCCGTTTGTTTTAACCACTGTTTGCTGTTTGCTCTTTGAAAAAGCTGTTTTTCCCAGAAACAGAAATTCTCTGTAAAAGGCTGTTTTTCACATGTGAAAGACAAATAAGAGGTTTCTAACCAAACACCTAATACTTCTTTTCAGATTAAAAAGGCAAACAGGATGTAACTAACCAAACACTTAAAACTCTCGCTTTTGAAATGAAAAGGTAAATAGGAACATGAAAAAGAGCAAACAAACGCCCCTAAATTTACAACCGTTAACAATGTGTTTTTTATAATGTTACATGCAAGAGAACATACTGTTACGTAAAAAATTTCAAAGTCACAAATGGATAACAGAAAGAATAGTATCCTGAAAATCTTTAAGACAAACGATTGTAACCATAGTCACGTACTATCTTACTTCTATTTTATTTTCCTCTAGTATAATGTTTGATTATTATTGTTGCTAGTCAAATATAATGATTTGTCACATTTATTTTGCCATTTTAACTTTTTATTTACCCATTGTGCATATGTAGTTTGTTTTTTACTTTATTTGTTGGATTTTTTTATCTAACTAGTTTTATTTTTCTCCAGTGGAGAAAATAGCTGATCATATAAAACCGGCTAAATTAAATAAATAACGGATATGGAAGTTGTTTGATCAAACTTATATTACTACCTTTTTAATTACCTGTTTGATAAAACTTATATTACTACCTTTTTTAGTTACCTGTTGGCTGATTTAACTATCTATGTCTTGTTTAGTAAAACTTAACTTGTAAAAATGTCATTAAAAAAAGATAGAGTAATAAGGTAATTGAAAAGGCTCATAGAACCAGTTTTTTCAAAATTAACCCTTTAGATCTAATAAGCTATTTCAAACATTTCCTCACCAAACACCTCTAAGGTGGCTCAACCTCTAATTTTATCTCAAAAAACTCTTTACCAAGCAGATCGTTATGTTCCATTCTCTCATTAACTCCACAATGGAAAGATGTAGAGGATCGATCAACTTGAGTTGGCCAAGTTTTTGTTTTGTGTATGCATACACAAGAACTCGACTTGAAAGCCAAAAACCATAGCATAAGCCATCCGAGTGCTCGAACAACTGAAAAAAGAGTTAAATTTAAGTCGAATGGGGGTAGAAGGAAGGCTTTGACGGTCTTCAATAGCAAAATAAACATATTTATGTGCTCAATACGATCATATATATATATATATTTGAAGAAATACGATCATATATTCTTGAATAAACATAATTATACATTCTGCGATCCAAAAACGTACATCTTATGCCTATTATATAAGCTTGCAAGCAGCTAATATTAGAGAAAATTCAGCTATAATCTCAACTAATCCCACCACCCAAATAACTAAATTAATGACATAAAAATAGGACATGTTTAATAATCTATTTGAATCAGTAAACAACACAGATTCTGAATACAACAACAACAACAAAGCCTTAGTTCCGAAATGATTCGGGGTCGGCTAACATGAACCATCAATTACAACATACTGGTACAGAATCTGATCTTTGCGTTTCAGAAACAATGTGTAAGGAAGGGTTTCTATTCTCCAGTTAACATTACCTTTATAGTTTTTTCAAACATTCCCTCAAGTAAAGGAAACACATGCCCAGAACCCGAAAGTTCATGATAATGAATCCAGGGAAGCCGTTGCACCACGTATCGCTGCAACTTAACAGGCACTAAGAGATCTTCATCTCCTTGCCATAGATGAACCAAAGCTTCATTATTTGGAAATGGATTCTCCAGATCCATAGGATCAAATTCCCACTTCCCAAATGCAATCGCCAAGTCACGATGAATGGATTCAGCATCTCCTTGTTGTTTTGCATATCCCTGGGGAGGCACAACTTAAAAAATGACCAAGTAGTACAAGTCATAGAATACATCAATAGGAGAATAACTTTGTCAAACCGTTGGATGTCCGTCGAAAGAGGCTGGATAAAGGGTGAAATGGGTCATTCGACTTGGCTCACGTAATCGAGTGGCTTTGAAAATACACTTTGGACAACAATTTGGACCTTTGACTTGTCATTTCTTTTACGAGTCAGCATAAAATATCGACATGTATCAATAAAAACTACGAATAATACATGCCAACATCTGATGATTGCTTATCTAAGAGGAACCTGGCAACTATTATCGCTTTAGGATAAGTTTTTCAAGCAAAAAATGCATAAGGAGAAAATCTAAACTGCCTCTGATGGTGTTTTCTTTAACACGGTGCAAGTAAACAGTATATAAAAGCTTTAGAGGTAAACAGAAGATTACCGAAAATTCAAATTTTATATCCAACTTAGCCACAATCTCTTTGTCTTGCTGAGAAAGAAGATCAGGGTTGTTAGCTATAACAGCAGAACCAGGGAACCACTTTTGAGTATTCCACCAATAGGATAGCCAAGGAGTGTAATGAGCAACACGAAGTGCCCATTGGTCTTCTGGTAACATTTCGCGGTAGACTTCAGTCGATAAATTAGCAGGAAAACCAGGCCACCAGTAGTTAGTTACTGGAGCTAATAACGATACCCCTGCTAACCTGTTAAATGCAAATAAATCCCTCGCAAATTAGAAGGCGCCCAAAGGAAACAATAAGTAACAGCGACTCATATAGCTGATCTAAATTATACCTGTGAGGAATGTACTTAAGGCAGCTCCAAGCCAACTCACCACCCAGGGAAACCCCAATTACATAAAACTTGGATCCAAGCCGCAACTGATCTGCAAGCTCTTCAATATCCAAAGTCAAGCTTTTCAATGTTCGACTTGGATGAGGATCACTCTCTCCATAACCCGGTCTGTCAAAGCTCACAATGTAGACCCCTAATTGTTTGGAAAATTCCTGGAAGAACCTACCATTGAATGAAATGATACTCATTCTTGACGCATAAAACTCGAGAACTTAAATAAGATGCAGAATAATAGGATAAAAAAACAACAAGCAATTAGTACCAGCCAAAGATGATTATCACTGGCGGGATCGTGCCTAGAAGAACCAAAAGCATGGATATATATGATTTTATGTTTGGCCACATCTTTTGAGACACCATGCTCTTTGTAGGCCAAATGCCTCCCGTCTCTAAGCTTTATTCTTGGTGCCGTAATAGAAGGCCCCCCTGGAGAGCCACATATCTTGGTTGGAGGAGGTTGTATCGCCTGATAACCCCATGCCAAAATCCCCACAAAGAAAACAAATAATAATTTCCCAAAGATCCCTGAAAATATTATGATTTCAGACTGACTCAGAGAAATTAAGACACATAACTGAGCATCACATATATACATATCTCCACATTATATGAAATAATAGAAAAGGAATAATACAACACCGATCCAGTAATTTACAGTCTCCTACTGCTGACAAAATTTGATTCAATGATCTGTGTGCCTTTTCTAGGTCAATACAGATGCCATAATCTAGCGAATGGATCTTATAACGCAGAAACTAAAGCTAACAGTATTCATTCATTTGAGTCAAATTTGAATCAAATAACTGTTTTGAATCTGCAGGAAAATGAAATTGACATGAGTGAAGTTAGAGTAAGCTAGTCGAATTGCTAGTTTGAAACAGTGAAATTTTCACACAATTTCCAATCAAGCAACGAAATCTACAGAAATCGATGAAATTCCAAACCCTTAATCATCGGTTCTAACTTCTAATCAAATAATACTTTCGCATTCCTAAGCCATGAATAATCTAAGATCTACAGTTATGAAGTTCGAACACATCTGTGTTGCTGCTTGATTTAAGTAACTAAACAATCTAAATCACTTAAAAACCAAATCGAATCAAAGAAAACAGATAGAGAGAGAAAGTAGACCTGAAGGAAGCTTGAAAGAGCTGTTCTGATTAGCTCTTCTAGTATGAGATCTAGCTGAAGCCGCAGATATCTTCCTCTTCACACCTACTGCCATTGCTGGTAAAAGGAAATTCAGTATATCTTTTGCAATGAACGAATGAATGAATGATTGATTGTGCAATGCAAAAGTAATGCGTCTTGTTATACCTTTTCTTTGGTGGACTGATTGTGGACCAACTCATCCTCGTGCATTTAACTCATTTATGGGAGAAATTATTAGAAAGACGGTAGTCGACCATGTGAAATCGAAACGGATGACTTTTATACATATTTTAATCCACATAGGTCTTGCTATTAGATAATATTCAACTCTCGTTATTCGTATACGTGACATTTAATTTATTTTGAATAGAAAATTAAGATTTGTTAAAGTTTGTGACATATTATATAAATCATGTGGCAAAAATTTTAGGGTAAAGTTCAAATAAAACCCATATGGTTTCACTAATTTTCAGATAAAAAACTGTGGTTTACTTTTTATCAAAACGATAATCGAGGTTTTTAAATTTAGCAAAATAAGAACTTTTTCGATTGATACTATTAAAATCACCTTTGACGACTTCAAAAATTACATATTTTAAAAACTACTAATATTCTAAGCAACTTTAATTCTTCAACTTTTTTATTTCGAGATTATTTAGATGATATTTGGTAAAGAGAGAGAAAGTTAATGTTTATAGAGAGAAAGTTCCAAAAAAAGATGATTTCTAAAATCGAAAATGTAGTTCCATAGAAAATATGGCATTGAACAATTTTAATTCTTGAAAATTTTCATTTTCAGGTCGTTAAATATAGTTTTAATAGCATTATTAAAAGTGTGAAACATCAATCCTCGTTTTGACAAAAAGTAAATCATAGTCCTTTATCTGAAAATTAGTGAAACCACAGGGGTTTTATTTGAACTTTACCCAAAATTTTAATACATTTGTTAGTTTTCCATCTAAAATGGATTAAATGTCACATATTGAATTACGTCAAATGATAAATATTACCGAATGATTGCACATGGGAAAAATGATAAAATTTTGGGCATCACCTAAGCCAAATATAGGTTTCATTCAAAACTAAAGAAT
Source organism: Euphorbia lathyris (assembly GCF_963576675.1). NCBI lineage: Eukaryota > Viridiplantae > Streptophyta > Magnoliopsida > Malpighiales > Euphorbiaceae > Euphorbia > Euphorbia lathyris. The sequence goes on from NC_088919.1 coordinate 63,402,372, forward strand.
AAAATAAAAATTTAAACATTATGCATTTTCAAAACAAGTATAAGTTCAATACTTATGGAGGAGTAAGTACGAATCTGTTCCTTCCTCTGAAAGTTTTTGTCATCATCAAAATGGGAAAGGTTGTTAAAACTCAATTTTGATTAAGTTTTGACTATGAAAAAAAAACCTCAAGGAATAAGATCCCTTAATAGATTAAAAAAATTCAGAATTAAATATTGCCTTATGAACTAACAATCTTTTAAGTGTGAAATATTATTCAAAGCAATTAGGTTGTCTCTGTCCCATAAACAAATTAGAAGCAAAAGGCCTTCACCAAATAAAGGCTCAGACAAAAGCAAGGCCCAAGTCCAGAACCAGAAGCCCAAAACAACACACTGGAAGAGACAACAGTGTTGTCTTCCCCAAACTTACCGTTTATGATTCTGGCAGAAACTGGTATCTCTGCAACAACTCATCTCTCTTTATACAGAAATATGGGAACTCTCTAGCCAGACCAGAATCCAAAAGAATATTTAAGGACAAAAATTATCAACAGTCTTCCAGAAATGGTAATTCACCAGTCAAACCATAATCCAAAAGAAGAATTGAGTACAAACTTCTCAACGGATATCTTCTGAAGTCAAACTGCTAGTTTGAAGAATTGACTATAGAATGCAAGCTCTAGCTCAAATTCAAATAAGAGAAAATAAGCGCAAATAAGCAAAAGGCGATATATATGAGATATACGAGAAAAACAGAGCAATTGCAAAGCACAACAAAATTTCATACTTGTGTAATTGATTTGAGAGAGAGATTAGTTCATACCATTTTCTATCTGAAAAAACTCTATAATCTTTCTATTGTTTTCAATAGTTTTGTTACTTCGGATTTAAGTAGCAAAGTGAGAAATATAGTAAGTGTTGAGTGAATGAGGGTACTTCAATCAAGCTTAGATATTTCTGTAAATGGCTTGTTCTCTGCATGTGAAAGAGATCAATAGTGGATTAAAGCTCAAGAGATGATATCTTGAGGACTGGACGTAGGTAAGAGGCTGAACCATGATAAGTATGCTGAGTATTTCTTTCCTTGTTATTTCCTTTTACTTCTACTGAACTCTATATATTTATCTCTTATGTGCTTTGAATTTATATTACGTCTCAATAATATGAACTTGAATATGTGAACATATTATCTATCATTTGTTTTACATCCCTTCACAACCTCTGATAAGAGCCATCCTTTAAATAGGTAATTCTCAAAAGCTGAAAGAATTTCGGTAGACTAAATTGTTAATCAATTTAACAGATTGAAATTACTTCTGACTCTAAACTTATCCTCTATGCTCTATTGACTTAAGTGGAAAAGTTTTTAAAGTCTTAAAATTATCCAATAGTTATATTCACCCCACCCCACCCTTTAGAACTATTTTGTCTTATTAGGGACCAAAATAGGGTTGGCAGTAACAATTGGGTCGGACTTCTATGAGATTTGGCTTTTTCTTCCATTTGATAGTTACCTTTGGGTAAGGGCAAGCAGAAATGTTAGACCAACTGTAGAATCAACCCCTTTCATTCTGTCCTTGGATCTTGTTTAGTCATTGGCTTGTCTCTATGTGCTGTTTTTACTTTAATCTGCTCTAGAATGGTAAATATCATTCTTGAAATGCTCAAATGGAAATTAGGTAGAAAAAACACCCTATTAACATGCAATTTACCATAAAAAGAGTCATTAATCCCATTCATAAACATGGCTTTTTCTTACTTATCAACAATAGTGTCTCGGAAATGAGGAACTACACTTTATTCGATATAGTGTGCTCTATGATGGATTCAGGAACTCTCTTAATGTCATTCTGTCATTATGCCCTACAAACAACCTTGTAAGTCTGCCTCTACAACTCCTTTTGAACCGTTCAAGGGGAAAAACCAAACTTTTCATTTACGAGAACTTAGGGATATTCAATGTACGTCTCTGTATATGTGACTTAACAATTTCCATAGTCACAGCTCGTTTGGATATAGTTGATGAAAAGTCATATTAACTATTCAATGAAAGATAAAAGGTCAAATCAACTTCTTATGGCTTTTAGGGGCGTGTGAGACTTATTTTTTAAGCCGAGGCACTCGCTGCATTATACATTTAGTTGGATTAATTTTGATAGAATTAATAGATAAAAATTAAGGAGTTAATTTGCTATCTGATTCGGTATTAAGTGAATTGCAATAAATGAATACAATTGATAAGAATCTAATAGGTCGCATACTATAAATTGAGAACCAAAAGAAAAATGGTAATCTTGGAATTGTTCCAATAGGGGGAGAAAAAAAGAGGGCTGAATATATATATGGTTAATTATTTGATTGATTTATGGTGTAATTATAATTAGATTAAACTAATTATAATCTAAATAGAAAATATAAATTCTATTGGAAACTAACTATTAATTATAAAATAGTTAGAAATAATTAGTTATTTTAATTCTTATTTGGTTTAACTAAACCTAATCTATATATAATATAAAACAGTAACGATGGAACTGATGTGTCACTTCCTCATTTTTTACTGATAAAAAATATAATATAATATATAATATATTAATTTTAATTCTATTATTATTTTTTTGATTAAAGATTGGTTAGCGAGGAAGGGTAAGCGGCGGACATCCCAGCTAAAATCTCTCTATAAAAAGATTATTTTATCTGTACTATATCTAAGAGTTCTACAGAATTTAAATTAATCCCTAAAATCTCTCTAATTCTCTACATATTTATATATAATATAAAACAGTAACGATGGAAATGAGGTGTCACTTCCTCCTTTTTTAGTGATAAAAAATTTAATATATTAATTTTAATTGTATTATTATATTTATCTATAAAAGATTATTTTATCCGTACTATATCTAAAAGTTCTACAGAATTTAAATTAATCCCTAAAATCTCTCTAATTCTCTACATATCTATCTATATATAATATAAAACAGTAACGATGGAACTGAGGTGTCACTTCCTCATTTTTTTACTGATAAAAAATATAATATAATATATAATATATTAATATTAATTTTAATTATATTATTATATTTATCTATAAAAAGATTATTTAAAGTAAATGTGAAAATAAAATAATAATATTTAATTTATATAGCACATTTATGTCATTAATTGTAATTATTAGATTATATTTTTATTAATATTTATATATTAAGATGAATCCGTGCATCGCATGGGCCAAAAACTAGTATTAGGAGATAAATTAACTAATAAAATAAACCTATATTTTTTTTGGTGAAGATAGGAAGGCTAGGCGCCCAGGGAAAAAAAAAACAAGACACAGAAAAAGCTGACTAAACTTGAATGTTTCTACTAAGTGCTAGTCCCCGATTATCATCAGAGAGGATATCCTGGAGGCCTGCAGGAGGCGCACCAAACTCATGGTGGCCCAAGGAACAAGAACCTGCGAAGTTCGCCAACCAGTCAGCAGCACGGTTGCCTTCCCTATACGAGTGGATAAAAATGGTCTCCCAATTTCTGTCCCGATATGATATGCACCTATGAATTAACCACGAGAAGGGATGGTGAATATCAGTAGTGCCCGTCATGAAGCTAAGAACAATTTTTGAGTCGAGCTCAACTATTACTCTCCTGAAGCCCTTGGCCCACGCCATTTGGAGCCCAACATACAGTCCCCAAAGTTCTGCCACGGAGGAAGTGCAATAGCCAATATTAGCTCCAAATCCACAACACCATCTTCCTAAGTTGTCCCTAATGATCCCGCCTGCTGATGCTAGGCCCGGGTTTCCCTTACAGGCACCGTCCGTATTCAGCTTTACCCAACCATCATCCGGCGGATTCCAGAAAATCCACACGGTCTGCCTGGTACTATACGCCTCTCCAATGAGAGACTTCTTTGCTTCAATGAACTCTGTGCAGAGTTTGTAGCTAATATCGATATAATTGTCAGGAAGCTCCCTTTCTTTGAAGACCCTCTCATTCCGGAATCGCCAGATCCACCACACACAACAGGCAAAGAAGAGCGCCCACGGGACAGATCGGAACTTCTCGGAGCTTTTTAAATTCAGCAGCAGCCAGACACTTAGATCCGCTTGAAAGAACTGCGCTCTAATCGAATCGGGGATGATTCCAATCTAGGCTGTTTTTATTCTATGATAGTCTCTGAGTAAATGGACAGCCGACTCAACCAGTCCGCAACGGTCACAACACGGGTTCAACAAGATGTGGCGTCGGGTCCGATTTTCATTATAGAGGATACTGTTGTGCCCCGTTTTCCAAAGGAAGTATTTTACTTTTTCCGGGGCATCGAGCTTCCATATGTGATCCCAAATTGGCTCCAAATTATCTTGAGAATAGTAGTTCAGCATTTTGTAACCAGAGCGGACAGTGTAATTACCCGTGGCGCTTTCAGTCTAATACCACACATCCGACGAGCTGCTTGAGGGGCAGACTGCAAAGGCGGCAATCTTCAAGAGAGTTGAAGTGATGACATATGGGCGGATCACTTCCCAATTCCAACAGTCTAATTCAGAGATCCAATAATCGGTAATTTTCAGTCTCAAACACCAATCTGGGACTGGATAAAGGACATCAGTTATCAACTTATCTTTTCCACACCAAACATCAGACCAGAACAAGGTATTACTCCCATTAAAAATTTGTTTCCCAATACCCGTCTCAAGGACGGCGCTTCCGGCCACTATACTTTTCCAAGTGTGAGAATGCGTCGGATTTTTCTTGAAGATTTCCATTCCTTCTCTACTTCCACCGTATTTCGCCCTGACAGTGCGGATCCAAAGGTGCTGTTGCTCAACCAAAATTCTCCAGCTCAGCTTCGCTATCATTGCTAAGTTCATTTTTCGAGCTGTGTGGATTCCCAGCCCGCCGTCCATTTTTTTACGACCAACGGTGTCCCAATTCACTAGATGCATTTTTCTGCTAGTAGCAGAAGAGCCCCATATAAAGCGCCTACTGCATTTATCGATTTTCTCACAAATTGTCTTGGGGAGGATCGTGGTCTGCATAGTATAGATTGGGATTGTGGTTAAGACTGACTTCGCAAGCGTAACTCTACCCGCAAAGTTCAAGCAATGTGATTTCCACCCAGCCAATCTGCTGTAAACCCTGTCAATGATGTATTTTTAGGTTTCCTTGGAGACTCGATCGTGAAGAAGCGGTACCCCAAGATAGGTACCCAAATTCCTGGTGCGGGATACCCAACACATCACAAATACCATTGCCTGCAGAATCCGAGACATTGTCAGAAAAGAAGACCCTGGATTTCTGAAAGCTAACCTTCTGCCCTGACGCTTCACAAAAATGGTGAAGGATGTCTCTTATGATAATGGCTTGATCAGTGCTTGCTTCCGACATGAGGACGATGTCATCAGCAAAGCAGATGTGAGAAAGCAAGGGTCCTTGATGGGAAAGCCAGATAGCTCTCCAAGAAGAATCTTCAACCGCTTCGCAGATCATATGAGTTAACCACTCTAGACAGAGCACAAACAGATAAGGCGAGAGGGGGTCACCTTGCCTAAGACCCCTCGAAGGCTTAAACTGCTGCAGCTTCTCCCCATTCCACATGACACTCAGCATCGAACCAGAGACACAATTCATGATGAGATTAACCATTGTTGAATTGAGACCAACTTTTACCAAGGTGTCTCTTAGGAAATCCCAAGAAATACGATCATAGGCTTTTCTCGAGATCTAATTTCATAATCATAAAGCCATGTTTACCTTTCTTCCGCTTACATGTATGGATTACTTCTTGAAGGAGAACCACATTATCAGTAATCTGCCGACCAGGAACAAAACTTGACTGCATCGGGCTCACCAAGGTCTGTAGGAGGGGTTTTAGACGGTTGACTATGCATTTTGTGACAGTTTTATAGAGAACATTACACAGGCTGATTGGGCGAAATTGAGAGATCTCCTCCGGATTGCTAACTTTTGGGATAGTGGTTATAAGAGTGTCATTCCATCCAGGAGAGAGCTCACCAATTGCTAATCTGGACATAACAGCAGAGCAGAACTGAGCACCGACAGAAGACCAGAGGTGCTGGAAAAAGCCAACCTGATACCCATCCGGGCCAGGAGCTTTAAGGGGGTGGGGGCATGTCAAATAAAGCTTTCCGGATTTCATCATTGGAGAAGGGAACTAGCAAAGCCGTGAGGGCCGGTTGTGAAAGGCTAGGGAAGTTCACTGTGGTGCTCAAAAGCGGTCTGTTGGGGTTATCTTCAGTATACAGGTTGCGGAAGAAATTAGTTACCATTTCTTTCACAACTCCCTTATCCCAGACCCAGGTGCCAGCAGAATTCCGAAGGCCCTCAATCTTATTCCGGCGGTGTCTAATCAAAGTGGAAGTATGGAAGAAAGTTGTGTTTTTATCCCCATGACAGAGCCATTTCACTCTTGATTTTTGATACCACATCGTTTCTTCTTGGAGGAGGATGGTATTAAGTTCATCTAGAAGACGAGATTCAAGTCGAATTAGACCCCTAGTCATTCTGTGCCCCAACTGCCACTGGACTCCATCAAGACGCCTCAGAGTTCGCTGCTTATTGTAAAAAACATTTCCAAAGACTTCTTTATTCCATTGCCCGATGCTTAGAGTAAACTTCTCAAGACCAATGTCAATTGGCACAGATTTATCCCAAGCAGTGTTAAAGAAATGATGAAACTGGTTGTGCTGAAACCAGGCAGCTTCAAACCGGAAAGGTCTGTTACCAGGCCGAGGAGCACACGGAAAAAGGGAGAGATCAATGGGGGTGTGATCTGACGAATTATGAGGGAGATTCCAGATTGAAGCCTCAGGAAACAGCCTTCTGAAATGAGAATTGCATAAGGCTCTGTCGAGCCGGCAGGCCACCCGAGTTCTAGGAGAGGAGCCTCTATACCAGGTGAACGCAGGCCCCGAGAAGCCCATGTCGATAAACTGCATATTGTTAATCCAGTTGAGGAAGAAAGAACATCTGTTCAGCACACTAGGCGAGCCACCAGATTTTTCCATAGGGCTTTTGATACAATTGAAATTCCCGAGGACTACCCATGGATCAGTAATATTTATTTGTAGAGCGAACATGTCAGAGATAAATTCCCGTTTGAACCGCATCTGGGGGCGAACATAAACAAACGTGACCAAGAAGGACAAGCCATGCCTCTGTCCACCAGTAAAGGTTACTCTAGTATGAAGAAATTGCCGGTTTCTGCTCAGGATAGAGATGTCAAGCTGCGCTTGATTCCAGAATAACCAGATCCCGCCACTGAACCCATCAGTATCAATCACTTCTATAGAATCAAAATTAATTTTCCTTCTCAGTTCCTCAACACGCATACGGGGCAGCCTTGGTTCAAGAAGAGCAAAAGCCTGCGGCCTAAAAGACGAGATCAAGTGTCTGAGAGCCCGATGAAACTTATTACCACCGGCTCCAAAGCAATTCCAGGTAATAAACATAAATACAGACAGTTAGAGCTGATGGAGAGAAACAACAAGAATCAAGTCACATTACTCAAGGAGTTTGTGACTGTAGTTGGAACTACGTTACCCAAAATATTACTAAGAGGGGCACTAGCACTGGTCCCAACACGGCTTCTTTTGTGTCTACTAGAGTGATCTCCTTCTGGTTGAATATTCTCTTTGTTTCTATCATTCGCATCTATCTCCATTGAGCTTTCTGTTGTTTCAAGCCTTAAACTGTCAAACCTGTTATTGCTTTCCCCTAAAGGTGTCTTCTTCCTGCGCTCCGGGCCCAATCGGATACTTCTGTTCGAAACAAACGTGAAGGGATTGTGCGAAAAGCTAATTGGTATCTCATGCGCTTTGCCTTTAGGGTCTCGGGATAGGCCAGTTATTATGTTGGCTATCCCATTCGTATTTTGTCGAACTTCCTCCGGTGCTCTCAGATCCCCTGGGCTGGTCATGCTCTGCATTTCAGACTTCTTCTGTCTAGGTTTGTACGGGCGTTTGGGCACGATCATCCATGCTCCATAACCTGCTTCATCGTCCTCCAGATTCTTCATAGAACCAGGTTCCGTGCCCTCTAGGGGGATATTCTCTCCATTAGCATTGTTGTCATGCGAGGCTTTCATGGTTGTGTCTTTAATTTGAGGCTCCCGGTTAAATAGGGTTGGCTTAGCATGGACTTTCCGATTGTCAATTACACTGGAGCAGGTTTCTATCATATGGCCGTACAGCCCACACTTGGCGCAGGCGATGTATAGCCTTTCATATTCTATGTGATAGGTTTCTCCATTCAGGCAGAACTGCGCTACCAGGGGCTTAGACAAATCAACTTCAACACAAACCTTAGAAAACTTACCACATGATTTAGAGGATGTGTTCTTATCAACTTTGACAGCCTTTCCGAATGAATTACCAATGAGAAGGAGACACTCTTCATTGTAAAAGTGTAATGGGAGCTCAGGGAATCGAGCCCAGACAAGCGAGGAGTCCACTATGGCTTCAGATGGTACGAAGGAAGGTGACCAGGTTCTCACTGTCAAATAATGCCCCTGAACCATCCACGGGCCATCCTGGATAACACGTTCTCTGTCTTCAGTCAGTTCCATCTTGACAAGATAGAATCCGTACCCTAATTCCATGATGTCCATTGTTCCTTTGGGTTTCCATAGTTCCCGAACACGATTTCGGAGGGCAATAAAGCCAACGTTTCGTCCCAAAATTTTAACAATTAATGCATCCGACCAGGAAGTAGACCACTCATCCACCAGGTGTGAGTCAATGGTGATATTTGGGAGAAGCGGGTTGTCATTAAAGAATTCAATTTTGCCAAGCCCCGACTCGCGGAGGTCGATCAAAGGGTGTTTTGATTCTTCGCCGCCAGGTTTTGCAACAGAGTCACGATAGGAGCGAGGTGGAGCTTGGGTGTTGAGGAGGGGTGATGAGCAAGGGTTGGGAGATGCAGGATGATACATGTTGTGAGCGGCTGAGATGGCTGGTTGCGGAACCAGTTCCGGCGAGGGGGTTAGGGCTTCGATCATGAGAGGCGTGTTACGGTTGTTGATATTATTAGTCTGTTAATAAATAAACCTATATATACTCCATATACAATATGTATTTCAGCAATCACATCACCAAGCCCTAATATAAATACTTGATATTTTTGCTCCAATTTTTTTCTCTCAAATTTACTTAACCGGATCAATCAAATAGTTTAGTTTGGATTTTGCTTTTTGTTCGACGTTTGTGGACTTCATTAGAGGTGGACTTCATTAGAGGCAATCTATTTTGGTTGCTAAACAAGTTGGTCAAGTTCGTTCAACGCATGTTCAAACTTTTGTGGTTCGCTACTTCAATAGTAGATTGCTTCAAAAAAGTAAATCGTTTATGATTTTTTAAACCGTTTTAATATTATTGCCAAATAACGAGCGTAATAAATTCCTCGTACTAAGGAAATAGTTATAGAAAATTTAAATATTCCGATGCGTAACCTATTTCTTAACAATTTGCATTTATTTAGAGATTGCTTACATGCTAAGAAAATCTGGATGAACATTCTCCAGGTCCCATTTCGCCAGGCCTTTTTTAAATTTTAGTTTTGTTGGGTGGTTGAGGGATCATCTTATGGCTAATGTGCTTTTTAAGTATGTACCTTGGACAAGGGGTCAAATACATCAATATCATAATTGAGTACAAAATTACAATTAAGTCATATCACCAAACTTAATTTTTAATATGTCATTATTCTTTATATATTATGATTTTACATCATAGTTTAAAAATTTTAGACTCCAATTCACAAATCATAAACCCTAGAAAATACATTCTAGACTTCTAATTTATAAATTTTAATTCTTAAAGTATATTAAAAGTACTGATTTTATTAGTTCGACATAACCCAAAATTATGACTTGATATAATTGTAAATAGTTGTTAAAAGATGAATTTCTGTGTAATTTTCCCGACAAGGGTGTTTGCTGGTAACGTCTGGTGGTTGTGGAAGTGGCGTAATGCCTCGGGTTTTGAAGGGGTGGAGGTTAATGTGGGTTTAGTTCAATTCTTTACTGTTAAAAGGAAGCATATTGTTGTTGCCTTTCATATAGAATTCTTCTCTAACTCTCATGAGACCCGGGTGATTTGGATTAATTAGACTCCACCGGACTTTGGTAAGGTGAAAATGAATATATATATAGAGCTTGTAAAGGGAACTCTGGCTACGGCTCGACCCAATGTGTTTTACGTGATGCTAATGGGCAGTGGCTAGGAGGGTTTCCAATTAACATGGATACATGTGCGATGACTTTAGCAGAGCTATATGGTATTTACTCGAGACTCAAACTAGATTGGGAGAGCGGGTTAAAAAGGTGGTTTGTGGAATTTGATTATACTACGTGGTACATGACTAGTTGTGTGGCTAATCATCATCATACTATTGGCTAGTTGTACTCATGAGTTTCGTGACCATAAGTGGAAATTCAGTTTGTTCATTCTTACCGTGAGGGCGATTAAGTTGTTGACCGGATGGCGAATTATGCATGGTGTCTATCTTTTAGCTCACTCTGAATATGGTGTGCCTCCTGCATGCATCCGTGATATTATTTTCGATGATTGTTTAAGAGATTCTTTGAGTAGTGAGGTTCGAGTGTAAGCTTTTGTTCTTTCGGGCTTTTAAGCCCTCTGTTTAACAAAAAAAAAAGTAATTAGATTACAAAGCACATAACTTTAATTATATTGTGGTTAGTATCATAATATTGTCCTAATATAATAAAATATGATTACTCTAGCAAGTGCAATAAATACAATTAATACTACAACAACAATAAAGCCTTAGTCCCGAAATGATTCGGGATCGGCTAACATGAACCATCATATAAAACCGTGAAATCAAGTCGTGTCAGCGACACAAATTCTCTCCCTCCACTCTTTCCTATCCACTACCATATTTTCCTCAATCCCCAATACACTCATATCACTCTCGATCACCCTCCTCCAAGTTTGCTTAGGTCTTCCCCTACCCCTCACCACTACATCCCTTTGCCACTCTTCGGTCCTCCTAACCGGCGCATCAAGCGCTCTTCGTCTTACATGGCCAAACCACCTTAGTCGGTTTTCCCTCATTTTATTCTCAATAGATGTAACCCCTACTTCTGTCCTAATTATTTCATTTCTCACCCGATCCTTTCTCGTATGACCACACATCCATCTCAACATACGCATCTCCGCCACCGACATCTTATAAGTGTGACAGTGTTTCACTACCCAACACTCCGTACCATATAACAATGTTTGTCTGATTGCCGTGCGGTAGAATTTTCCCTTCAATCTATTTGGCATGTCGGGGTCACAAAGGAAACCCGTAGCACTCTTCCACTTCGCCCAACCAGATTTAATCATATGAGCAACATCTCCATCTACTTCTCCATCCGTTTGGATAATAGATCCTAAATACCGAAAGCAATCTGATGTCTGAACAACTCTCCCATCCATGATAATTGTCCCGGCCTCCCTACTCCTATCGCCGCTAAACTTACACTCCAAATATTCTGTATTTTATAATGTTTATATTTTGATACTTGAAATCTATTTTTATATTTAAAAACTATTATATTCTACAGCCGCATAACGCTATGATGTCGGCACATTACTTTATGTACCAGTGTAGAATATCAATGCACTAAGACTATTTTGAGGGGTTCAGTGAAGTTTTTTATCTCTGTTTCGGAGAGTTTCTCTCGGAATTAATTGTTCATGGCCCATACTCCTACTTCGAGAGATTTTTTTTTGTCAGTGCCATTTTTACTTCTATTTATTTTTCTCACATTTTATCACTTAATATAATTATTTCATCAACAAAATATTTTAAATATAATATATATATAATTAAAATTCTAATTCTTATCTAAAATTAGATATTATACACCGATGTATAAAGTAATGCTTTAAATCCAAAATGTTATGCGGTTGCACAGAATATAATAGTTTTTAAGTATAAAAATAGATTTCTGTATCATAATATAAACATGATAAAATTCAGATATAAAAAATATATTATATTTTCAGGACTGATTTGACGATGAGTTAATTTGACATTTTCGACCAATTTTAAGGGTTGAGTTAATACCTAAAAATTGACTTGGACTAAATTGGCCCTCCGTACCAAATTTGGATGAAAATCATATCTAACTATAAAATTATACTTTTTTTTTTTTTGAGGAAACTATAAAATTATAATTAAATCATATGAAAAAACTTAATTCTTAAGATATTATTATTTTTTATATATCACAAATAAAGTACGATTTTATATTCTAATTTATAAATTTTAGATCTTAATTCATAAATTTTAAATCAAAAAAATATATTTTAGACCTTTAATTTATAAAGGGCTAATACATAAATAACTCATGAACTTGTCCAAATGTTGCAACTGCCCCCCGAACTTTCAATTGTAACAATTTACCTCTCAAACTTGTCTAATTGTAAAACATAAGCCCAAACTACTGACATGGACTGCAATTGAAGAAACACGTGAAATACAAAAGATGCAACGCTTATGGAATGTGATAATCAGATCTTTGGCGTGATACGAATCCGAAAAAACGTTTTTACGGTTGCTTCAAGTACAGGGTAAAAAAATTCCAATTTGAAATTATGTTTACAATTGGATAAATTTAAGGGATAAATTATTACAATTGAAAGTTTGAAAGGACAATTATAACATTTGAACACATTCAGGAAATTAATTATATATTAGACCATTTATAAGTAATTCTTAAAATATATAAAAAAACAATAATTTTTTAGTTTAATATTATTTAGATTAGTATTTAAAATAATTATAAATAATTTTTCAAATCTAAATTTCCCCAAATTTAATAGCGAATTTGAACTTTTATTCAATTTTTCATAACCCGCGAAACTTAATGCACCGTTCAGATCATCGAAGAAAACCACAAGTGTTGCCAAATCGAAAAGCCCGATAACCTTGAAACAATCTTACGCGTCCAATATAAATAAAGCTCCTACAAATCCAACGTTAAACAAGATATACACGTCATCAATCCGTGTCCCGAAGTTTTAACCAATCATATATAATCCCTCTTTCTCCTATATATCAGAGTCTGAATCCTCTGAAACTGCTACAATTCACTCAATTTCAAAATCATATTCTCTCTTCAATCTCTTATTCACAAAAACCAAATGGCACCAAAGGCAGCGGAGAAGAAGCCGGCAGAGAAAAAACCGGCGGAGAAGGCACCGGCGGAGAAAAAGCCTATAGCAGAGAAGAAGTTACCTAAGGACGGTGGTGCATCATCAGCCGATAAGAAGAAGAAGCGATCAAAGAAAAGCGTCGAGACCTACAAGATCTACATCTTCAAGGTGCTGAAACAAGTTCATCCTGATATCGGAATCTCCAGCAAGGCCATGGGGATTATGAACAGCTTCATCAACGACATCTTTGAGAAGCTTGCTCAGGAGTCATCTCGTCTTGCTAGATACAACAAGAAACCAACAATTACTTCTCGGGAGATCCAGACCGCCGTCAGACTTGTTCTTCCTGGAGAATTGGCCAAGCATGCCGTCTCTGAGGGTACTAAGGCTGTTACTAAATTCACAAGCTCTTAGATGAGTTCTCTCTCTTTTGATTGGTAATTTGTGATCGAATTTGATGTTTCCTGTAGAGATTGGGAATTTTCAATGTTTGATTTAGGTTTCTTAGGTATTCTACATAACTTGATTTAGGAATTCTGAAAACCCTAATATTTCTACATAAGTAGTCCATCTGCAATACATTTAAAAGAACATTTAGCATCTTTTGATTGGTGATTTGTGATCGAATTTGATGTTTCCTGATGCAGAGATTTGGAATTTTGTGAATGTTTGATTTAGGTTTCTTAGGTATTCTACATTACTTGATTTAGGAATTCTGGAAACTCCAATATTTCTACATAATTAGTCCATCTGCAATACATTTAAAAGAACATTTAGCATCTTTTGTTGTTGTTTGTCGATTTCAGGTACTAACAGTGACTGAGAATCTTTCCTTTTTGTTGAATATGATCCTGGAAATTGATGATTGTATTTAGGGTTAACTAAAACACTGTTACAGTTGAGTGATTGAAAGATACCTGATACTATGTAGATTTTGATGATTCTATTTCACTAGTTCCTTGCTCTTATAATTCAATCTTGCTTCTGTTAACATAGATATGACTTTTAGCCATTGCTTGGGAGTTTAGAAGTTAACGGGCTGAGGTAGTTTAGAAGTTAACGGGCTGAGGTAATGGAAAGAAAAAGAAATGGTAATGGAAAGAAAAAGAAAGAGATGGGAAGTTAAAAATTAATCTTATCTTAATATTTTTTTAGTGGTTGATTTGGACAATGTTCAATAGTGGAGACTCTCCATCTAAGGCTCTGTTTTTTAAATTTTAACCGAATATTACTAAATAATGAACTGAATTTAAATGAACTCTATTAAACTTAACTGAATACTACCGTTTTAACTGAATTTAATAATAATGATATTAGACTTTAAAATAATGATAATATTGGACATTAATAAGTTTATAACAATAATAATAATAATAATAAGGGCTAATTACTAATCTAGTTTATTTGAAGGGGTCCATTAATATATTTTACCCACTTTGCTTCCATCTCATTAAATTAGACACAATCATCTACTTTGGATAAGAAATCTACTTTGGATAAGAAATGAGAAAATTACATGAAAAGACAAGTTTCAAATTTATTTTACAGTTAACTAACCCTATAAAATTTCTTTAACACATATATAAAAAATTCATCTTTTTTAATTTTAGTTTTATCAAATTGGCAGTTACTAATTTAAAATCCAGCAAAAAAATCTTTAAATTCATCAGTTTCTAATACTGATTTTCCGTCAAATTCAATGAATTTGATATAGTTATAAATTTTTTTTTTCTAAGAATGACACATTTATAATAATTTACAAAATTGCTAACCTTTATGTAACTAACCCATAAGAAATTCTTATGGGATGGCAACGGGTAGGGTACTCGCGGGTAATGTCATTCCCAAACCCTTATCCTTTTATTTTTTAATTACCCGTACCCGTCCCATTACCTAACGGGTATACTTTTTGTATCCCATACCCTTCCCATTTAATTCGCGGGTACTTACGGGTACCCTTACCCGTTAAGAATCAATAAATAGAAAAAATATTACAAATTTAACAAACTATAAATTTAATAAAACATCAATCCAAAAATTGAATAAATTGAACCTTAATTAATAAGAATAAAGTAGCTTAGTGGTATCACTCAATTGTTGAAAAATAAATGGTTGGGGTTTAAATTTCATGTTTTACATCTAAAAAATAATGATATTTATTAATATAATTTTTTTTATGACGGGTACCGGGTACCCTAGGGGGTATTCCCATACTCGTCCCATTACCCTAACGGGTAATGATTTTGATCCCATACCCTTTTATACAGGGTTCGGGTAGTCCCATTAGGGTCGGGTAGTGCCGGATACCCGCGGGTACACTACCCGTTGCCATCCCTAATAAGAATACCCTTATTTTAATTCACATTCTTTCTTAGACTCTCAACGTCTTCTTCGCTATCCCAAACTGACGAAAAGACGGTGGTTTATAAAGAGAAGAGATTATGTTTCGTTCAACCTTTGAAGAATTAGTGTCTGCGGAAGAGGATTAGGATGGAAAGCTCAAAAAATGAGGAAAAAAAAAATTTAACAATTGAACTATTGCGATGTCGTATTTTTGATGAATTTGTCACAAATGCGACAACAGTTGTCATAGATGTGACAATTGTTGTCGCATTTGTGACGAAATACGGTAAATTTCGTCACAAATACAACAACAATGGAGGAAAATAGAGAAAATTGAAACAATACTATTACAGATGAAGAAAGAGGCAAGACCAGCGAGAAAAGCAGACATATAAGCTAAAAACATACCATTTCTAGGAGAAATTAAACATACTTCAATAATCTCAAAAATCGCAAACAATTGGTATCGAAAATTGAAAAAGATGAACCGAAGAAGAAGCGGACAAAGCGGAAAAAGAAGAAGTGGGAGGAGTAGATAGATCGATCGAATAGAACTAAGGATAATTTTGTCCAAAATGGATGAAAATATCTAATTTGATGAGATGGAAGCAAAGTGGGTTAGATATGTAAATAGACCATTTTAGTTGAACTAGATTTGTAATTTTCCCTAATAATAATAATAAATATATATATATATATATATTATTAAAGATAAAACTAAATTGAATATCAAATAAAAGTTCGGGTCGATAAAATCTCGGCTCGATAAAAGCCTATGAAATTACATAAAAATGAGTCTAATTTAAATTAAAAATACAAATTACATACAAACATTTACATACAATTTAAAGCCTCTAAAATTTTCCTATGAGTACAAACTCTTAACTTCTTATTATAGATACAGGATAAGGTGTAAAAAATACTCCTAACGTTTTGAGTCAGGAGTAATTTTACTCCTAACGTCTAAAATGGTGCAATTTTATCTCTAACATTGATAAATTGGGTAAATTTGAGAAATAATTCATCAAACTGTTTTCTCGGTCATGAATCTTGTCAGCTACACATCACACGTGCGTCATTTTTTATTAAACGATGTATATTTTAATAAACTACAATTTCTTGACTTCTATCTAATTTATAGATAATGATAAATTATAGATAAATTATAATAATAAATAATTATAATTATAAATAAATAATAATAATGATAATAAATTATATATAAATAATTATAATTATAATAAATAATGATAAATTTCTGAATGCTGAATACTGAATTGAACTGAAATTAAGTAATAAAGAACAAGACCTAAGAAGAGTGTTCTACTCTGAAAAGCTGATTCTTTATGGGTGTTGTTATACCCAGCCTCAAATTCCCACCCCTAGCCCCGTGAAAGGACGAAAATGCCCTTTCATGGGTTAAGGGTGGGAAAATGCTACTTTTTTTGCTCTCCCGACACGCGGGCGTGTGGCTATCACGCCTCACCGTGTGGTCGGGCGTGATAGCCCCACGCCTCACCGTGTGGTCGGGCGTGATAGCTACACGCCCGACCACAAGGTGAGGCGTGGGGCTATCACGCCCGACCACACGGTGAGGCGTGATAGCCACATGCCCGACCTCACGGTGGGGCGTGATAACCACATGCCCGCGTGGCGGGTGGGAAAAAAAATTAGTCCGCTATTGAATTAAACCCGTAAATACCTGTTACGTAAAAAAAAATTAGTCCGCTGTTGAATTAAACCCGTAAAAAAATTAGTCCGCTTATTGAATTAAACCCGTAAATACCTGAATTAACAAAATAACAATTTAACAAAATAAAGATTTAGTTAAACTAAATTAAACAAACGAAAAATTACAAAAATTTAATTAAATTTAACTAAAAATCTACAAAATTACACTAAATTAATCTAAAAATTTAACATATAAATTATAATCAAAATTTCACATATAAATTAAACCCCAAATTAATCTAAACATTTAACAATTTAATTAAAATGTAAATATAATTTTTTTTTTAAAAAAAATTTCAAAAACCCCTCGGGCGTATGAACATCACGCTCGAACCATAGGTCGGGCGTATGAACATCACGCCCGACCTACGGTTCCGGCGTATGAATATCACGCCCGGCCTATGGTGCGGGCATGAGGCTATCACGCCGGAACCACAGGTCGGGCGTGATATTCATACGCCGGAACCGTAGGTCGGGCGTGATGTTCGTACGCCCGACTGCGATTCCGGCGTTTTTAAAAAATCGCCCACAGATTCCATTTTTACGCTTAAATCAAAAAACAAAAACGGTAAATCTTATCATTTTCGCTTTCCCTTTACGGTTGTTGTTACGCTCCATTTTTTGGTTCACAAATTAGTCCGGATTTGATCAAAGAGTGTGTAGGGTGTTTGAGAGGTTTTGTGTTTTTTTAAATTTTGGGTAAAGGGTAGTTCGGTCTTTTCACGGGGCTAGAGGTGAGAATTCATGGCTGGGTATAGTAATTCACTTCTTTATTCAATAAAATAACTTATTTATTTATAAAAATTATTTTTAAAAGGAAAATAATATTTTTAGTGTGATGTTAACCCTCCAACCATTACAAATGCTCTTATAGAATTTAAACGATAGCTAAAAGTCCTTTTAAAATATATATTTGTATGAATGTCCTTTTAAAAGCACTAACGAAACCGAGCTCATCACACATATTCCCGAGATCATCAAATTCAAAGGACATTCATACAAATATTTCATCTCTATTTTTGGTTTTGCTGTGACTCTATTTGACTTTTTTCTATTTTGGTTTGGGATGACGAAAAAGACGTTGAGAGTCTGAGGAAGAAGATGAATTGAAATAAGGGTATTCTTGTCCAAAGTGGATGAAAATGTCTAATTTGGTAAGATGAAAGGAAAGTGTGTCAAATATGTTAATAGACCTTTTCAAATGGACTAGATTAGTAATTAGCTCCAAAAAATAACTCCTAAATAAGGTTAACGTGATATTTAATTTTCCATTACTCTCATATATCTTCGTTAACTTTCTTCCAAACAATGACTTAGAATAATTATTGCAGCTGACCGGTACCATAAAACTAAGGGATAAGTTACAAAATAGGCTTAAGGTTTTTGGGGAAGTACCAATTCAGGCTCAACGTTCAAAATAGCACCAATATAAACTTAACGTTTACAACATAATATCAATTTAGGCTTAATATTTACAACATAGCATCAATTTAGGCCTTACGTACAAAATAGCATCAATATAAGCTTACAAAATAATACGAATTTAAGCTTAAATTGTATTATAATAAAGGTTTCAAAAAGAAATTGTATTATAATAAATAAGAATATAGAACGAAATAAAAAGATAACATATCAAGTTAATAGGTAAAGAATATAATATAATATGATTAATTGTGATGTTTAGTTTAAATTGGATATATTTTGTAAACGTTAAACTTAAATTCGTATTATTTTGTAAACATTAAGTCTATATTGGTGCTATTTTGTACGTAAGATCTAAATTGATGCTATGTCGTAAACGTTAAGCCTAAATTGATATTATGTTGTAAACGTTAAGCCTATATTGGTGCTATTTTGAACGTTGAGCCTAAATTGTTACTTCTCCAAAAATTTTAGGTCTATTTTGGTACCTTATCTCTAAAACTAATTATAAACGGAACATTTCATTGGTCTTAAAGTAATTTAGTAGTAATTTTAAAATCTTTTTAGTATGCCCTTGTTTTTTCATGTGTTTTTATTAAGTTTCTATACTAATATTTATTGAGATGAAAGTTGATGTAAAAAAGTATGAGGAAATGACTGTTTCTACATCTCTGAGGGTACATGTTTAGTGATAGCCTGTTTTACTTTGTAAAATGGTTTGCGAATAACATGTAGAGAGGTTATAATTATTGGTATGCTACTAAGTTTGTCCACAAACTATTATTTTCTTCAAGAATTGTTGAGAAACTGAGTGATCCAAATCTGACGTGTAATATCCTGGTCCAATAGCATCTAGATTTTGTCCGCTTTGATCAAAATCCAACACATTGGGTCTCACGGCTTTAAAACGTGTCTGCATATATTGGATTCACACTTTACTAATAAACTCCATTACCCCCTCTCCATTTCTGATGTATGATTCAATTCATTCCTGCCCCCATCGCCATCCTTAGGGCCGCTCCTTGCTCAGGCATTCTACCCCGGTGCCACCCACTTCGTACCGGGTCGTTACAGTGCGTCTTGCGGATTGACTTATGTTAGGCACGCCTGCTATATGTCTCATTAAAGTAGTTCACTGCTCTCATAAAGGGAGCAGTGACTACACATTCACGGGTTAAATTTTCGTGAATGTATAGTAGCAATTCTGGTACCATATTAGAACCAGATTAATATCCATTCCTCTACTTCTGAAAAGATCTCACAGCCTCTCATTTCACTTGTATTCAATTTCTTCAAAATACCTTATGATGAAGCATGTGAGGCTCCCTCCTTCAAACACCATCGTACCCGAGCCCTCAATGCCGTGCACCCATCGGTCCCGGACAATCATTGAGATTGAGAGAAGAAAAATACACATGAGTTTCCAAAAAAGTAAAAAGAGGAAAAGGTAACTTCAATAATAGCTATTTTACGGTTAGGGAAAAGTAAAATTACACAAATAGTACCTAAACTTGAAAGCCAAAAAGATAGCAGAAGCAACCTGAGTTCTCGAACAACGAAATAAAGGAGTTGAACGTAAGTCGAACGAGGTAGAAGGAAGGCTTTGATGGTCTTCAATCAGACAATAAACATATTTCTGTGCTCAATATGATCATAATGTGTGTGTTTTTCTTTGCCATGAAACACAATCAACAACTAATTCAAGAATTCAGGAGGCATAATGTTGACAGTCAGATTCTGAATAGCAACAATATATCCGGACAATGAATTACAACACAACATACTGGTACAAAAACAATGTGTAAGGAAGGGTTTCTATTCACCAGTTAACATTACCTTTATAGTTTTTTCAAACATTCCATCAAGCAAAGGAAACAGGTGCCCGGAACATGGAAGTTCATGATAATGAATCCAGGGAAGCCGCTGCGCGATGTATCTCTGCAACTTAACAGGCACTAATAGATCTTCATCTCCTTGCCAAAGATGAACAGAAGCTTCATTATTTGGAAATGGATTCTCCAGATCCATAGGATCAAATTCCCACCTCCCAAATGCAATCGCCAAGTCACGATAAATGGATTCAGCATCTCCTTGTTGTTTTGCATATCCCTGAGGAGGCACAACTTAAAAAATGACCAAGTAGTACAAGTCATAGAATACTAAAATAGAAGAATAACTTAGTTAAGCCGTTGGATGTCCAACGAAAGGGGCTGGATAAAGGGTCAAATAGGCCATTCGACTTGGCTCACGTAATCATTGGCTTCGAAAATACACTTTGGACAACAATTAGGACCTTTGACTTGCCATTTCTTTTACGAGTCAGCATAAAATATCGACATGTATCAATAAAAACTACTAATAATACATGCCAACATCTGATGATTGCTTATCTATGAGGAACCTGGCAACTATATCGCTTTAGGATATGTTTTTAAAGCAAAAAGTGCATAAGGAGAAAATCTAAACTGCCTCTGATAGAGGTATTACCGAAAATTCAACTTTTATATTGGACTTAGCCACAATCTCTTTGTCTTGCTGGGAAAGAAGATCAAGGTTGATAGCTATAACAGCAGAGCCAGGGAACCAGTTTTGAGTATTCCACCAATAGGATAGCCAAGGAGTGTAATAGGCAACACGAAATGCCCATTGGTCTTGTGGTAACATTTCCCGGTACGCTTCAGTCGATAAATTAGCAGGAAAACCAGGCCACCAGTAGTTAGTTGCTGGAGCTAATAACGATACCCCTGCTAACCTGTTAAATGCAAACAAATCCCTCGCAAATTAGAAGGCGCCCAAAGGAAACATTACGTATGAATCTGAGCTAAATTACACCTGTGAGGAATGTACTTAAGGCAGCTCCAAGTCAACTCACCACCCATGGAAACCCCACTTACGTAAAACTTAGATCCAAGTCGCAACTGATCTGCAAGCTCTTCAATATCCAAAGTCAAGCTTTTCAATGTTCGACTTGGATGAGGATCACTCTCTCCATAACCCGGTCTGTCAAAGGTCACAATGTAGACCCCTAATTGTTTGGAAAATTCCTGGAAGAACCTACGATTGAATGAAATGATACTGATTCTTGACACATAAAACTCGAGAACCCAAATAGAATGCAGAATAACAGAAATAAAAAAAATAACAAGCAAATAATACCGGTGAAAAATGATTATCAATGCCGGGATCGTGCCTACAGGAACCAAAACCATGGAGAAATATGATTTTATATTTGGCCATATCTTTTGAGACACCATGCTCTTTGTAGGCCAAATGCCTTCCGTCTCTAAGCGTTATTCTCGGTCCTGTAATAGAAGGCCCACCTGGAGAGCCACATATCTTGGTTGGAGGAGGTTGAATCGCCTGATAACCCCATGCCAAAATCCCCACAAAGAAAACAAGTAATACTTTCCCAAAGATCCCTGAAAATATTATGATTTCAGATACATAATTGAGCATTATATGAAATAATAGAAAAGGAATAATATAACACCGATCCAATAATTTACAGTCTCGTACTGCTGAAAGAATTTGATTCAATGATCTATGTGCCTTTTCTAGGTCAATACAGATGCAATAATCTAGCTAATGGATATTATAACACAGAAGACTGAAGCTAACACTTTTCTATGCTATAAACTTCCAATATATATTCTTAATCATAATACTATTTTGTTCATTTTAGTGGAATTTGAATCAAATAACTGTCTACTGATAAAAAAAGATTTGAATCTACAGGAAAATGAAATTGACTGAAACAGTAACTTAGCACAGAATTTCGAATTACAGAAATCAATCAATAAGTGAAAGAAATTAACTCAACGAAATTCCACATACTAAAATAATCTAAGATCTGAAGTTATGAAGTTCGAACACATCGGCATTGCTGCTTGATTTGAGTAACTAAACAATCTGAATCACCACGCAGAGGTCTTAAAAACCAAATCGAATCAAAGAAAGCAGATAGAGAGAGAAAGTAGACCTGAAGGAAGCCTGAAAGAGGTGTTTTGGTTAGCTCTTCTAGTATGAGATCTAGCTGAAGCCGCAGATATCTTCCTGTTCACAGTTCCTGCCATTGCCGGCAACGGATAAGGAAATTCAGAATATCTTTTGCAATGAGTGGTGGATCGTGCAATGTAAAAGTGATGCGTTTTGTTTTATGCCTTCTCGGAAATGGATACTGAAACTGAAACTGAAACGGATACTGAAAAACATACTTTACAATGGATACTGAAACTGAAACGGATACTGAAAAACATACATTGTATGGATACTGAAACTGAAATGGATACGGGAAACATAATTTTTGAAAAACACATAAAAAGGAAAAGTGGAGGAAAGTGTAAATATTAAAAATATAGGGGCATATATTTATAAATATTAAAAATATAATAATACTTCTCTCTGGTGCCAATTCATCCTCGTGCACGGAAATGGATACTGAAACTGAAACGGATACTGTAAAACATACTTTACAATGGATACTGAAACGGATACTGGAAAACATAATTTCTGAAAAACACATAAAAAGGAAAAGTGGAGGAAAGTGTCAATATTAAAAATATAGAGGCATATATTTATAAATATTAAAAATATAATAATACAGTACAAAAAATAAGATTGAAGAACAAGATGAAGACCGTCCAAGCTCAATCAAGACTCAAGAGACAAAGATAATAAGAGAAAGAAATATGGGTAATTTTTTTAAATTGAATGATACAAGGAATAAATTATCTCTCAAATGGGAAGTTTCAATTTTCCTAATCTTAGATTGAATAAAAATTGCAAAATAGAAAGTTTGAATTTCTAGAATTTTAATCAGAATAGACATGTAAAACCGTTTAAAAACTGAGAGAGGCATTTCATATTTTGGGTAATTACGGAAACGTGTCCGCAAACATTTCGTATCAGTTTTCGAGAGTTTCCGTTTTTCATATCTACCGGAAACGGGAAAACTTATATCATGAAGAGTTTCTGTGCATCATAGTTGTGCACCATTTAGCAAATGTGTTTTTTTTTTAAATTACAAAAGAATAAAATAATAAATCTTAGTGTTTTTTTTGTCATTTTTAAACATACTTCAGTGTTTTAAAAATTGATAACCACGTAACTTGAGTTTACAACTGTTAGTAATTAAAGACTAAATGAAACATAGTGATCCATCTAGTTACACTTCATATGTACTAATATAAAGGGTGTTAATGAAAACGTCAATATAGAAATCCCTTACAATTTGACAATCTATATCAATATGTTTCATTTTCTTAACTCATGCAACTTTTGTTTGTCTTCGTACATTCGTACATTCTCTTCTGTTTCATTAACTTATCCTTTTAAGGCCATTAACTATCATGTTTATCACCCCGCAGGGAATGTGAGCCGAAGTTTGGGAGGTTTTGTGTTCTGAGGTGGGGGCTTTGGTCGATTTCTTAAGGTAGCATTCTAGTAGGCCTCTTTCTGCCATTTTATCTAGCTCTAGAGCAAGTTGTATGTACTCCTCCATATAACGACCCTTACTCTTGTGGTACTTAAGTTTTGTTGCTTCTTGTATTTTGGTGGGTACTCAATATGCTTCTTGTTTTTCTCGACTAAATACAAACCTCTTTCTTAGAAGCATTAAGTGGTGGGAAGTTACACTCTTGACATTCTCGCGGTCTCTTCTGGTCACTTTCTTTTTCCTCTTGGTGCTGTTATTTCTAGTAATTGATCAGACTCAAACAGTCCTATAAAAGTGTGTTAATTTTATGTTTGTCCCATCTTACAAAGTCTTTTCCCCGTCACATGAGGTTTAGGAAAGAATAGGGCCTTTAGTAGCGAGCTTATTGAACGAATTTTTACTCTGATAGTTAGCAGTCATTACGTCCACTATCGTGTCCACATTTAGTTGTTGGACTTGTATAACAGTTTTCTATAACCTCTCCACCCATTCTTTTAGAGTTTCATCACTTTCTTGGACCAAATAGTTGATGTCCTACATGGTCCTATGTTTCGAGATCAAGGTGATAAAGTGGTGAGCAAACTTTGTGGCCATCTGATTGAAACTCCAGATAGACCCTGTTGGAAGTTGTTCATAATAGCATGCATCTTCCTTTTTTAGTGTGGTTGGGAATAACTGGCATATGATAACATTTATGGTTGTCGTGGTTTCCAATGATCTTCTGAAGTTTTTAACATGCATCATGGGATCTCATATCCCGTTGTATTCTTTGAAAACGGATATTTGAAGCCTTGAGGCATCGGTTCCTTCAGGATGCATGAACAGAGTGGTAAACTAGTAACCGTGACTTCAAGATTGCGAGAATCTATTCTTGCATTTGTCATGGTGCTTTTTAACCATCACTTACTTCTTCACTAATGAGATTGTACATATCCTCCTTATCCATCAAAGTCTGGTAATCCTCGTAATCTTCAGGATAAGTTTGCTTATGTGTTGACCATTGATCTCAAAGAGGTCTTACCTTTCCTTCGAAGAAAACATTGATCATGAGCTTGTGCCCAATGAAGCATTTTTAGAATGAGCATTTTGTTGGAGGGGAAGGTGCCTCCTTAAATGACTCTTTCCAACTAATGCTCGACGGTAGCAAGGGTGACCTAGAGAATTGAATCTAGAGACTACATGGACTTCATTCCATTTTTTTAGATCTCCCCCTCAAGTTCGTTCGCGTGGAGGGATGAGGTCTCCTTTCGTTGGGGCATCTTCAAACAATATGATGTCCGTTGAAACAAGCAACAAAGTCCTGGTTGTTCGAGCATTTGATAGCTTCCTATATCGCTTTGAGTTAGGCTTGAACTTGTATCATCTTTGTAGTGTGTTCTTCTTTGATCTCATTCACGGTACTTTAGAAAATCTCCATATAATATATTGGTGATCCTGTCCATGAACGTTTTTGCCTATATGGATCCAGTGAGTTCAGGCATTCATTCATGCACTGGTCTAGATCTGGAGTGATTTGGAAGAATTGGATGGGATTATTGCTAACATCCAAAGGAGTTCTAGGGCATGAGAGGGGTTGCCGTTTGGTAGAGGAAGATTAGTGACCGGGAGGATTTGAGCATTCTTTTAGGTGATCCAGAATATGATATAAGGTCCACGTTCACCGCACCAATTTGCTATTGAAAAGTGTGAGGAGGAACTCTTGAGGGTGACTTGAGAGGATACCTTCCTAAAATAAGATAGAAAAAATGACCAAATGAGGGATGGACGTCTAACGAATTCGAGAATCCTTCTCATTGGTCCATGTGTCTGGTATGATTATTTTTTTGTTTGTTAATAATGTAGAACTCAGATCCAAGTCGTAGCTGATCTGCAAGCTCTTCAATATCTAGTCAAGCTCTTGGATTAGAATCACTCTCTCTGTAACCTGGTATATCAAAGTTCACACTATAGACCCTAATGGGACGTTTGGTTCGTGCAGAGATAACAGAATAGAATCAAGAAATGGAAACAATGAGAAATGAATGAAATGACCTGAATTCTCTTATCGGTTTGTTTCAGTTCCACGAAGGGAGTGATGTACCCCTGATTCCCTTTGTGGCTGTTTGGTTCAAATCAGCTAATAAAACAAAGTTGTGTTTTTAACAATAATTTCTATACATACAAGTGTCATGTAAATGTAAGAATGAAAATCAATTTATTTAACCATTAAAATCAAAAGACGATGAAATAAAGTAAACTGAAATAAAATAAATAAAGAAAAATGCATAGACATTCTATTTGACTAGCAGATTGTATCAACTTATTTGGTAAAACTTAACTTGCTAATAGCTGTTTGTGTAAATGACAAATAAAGATATAATAAATCAATTATTTGAGGTCAAAGAATAGTAATTAGGGGTAAAAATGTCCTTAAAAAGAGATGGAGCAATAAGCTATTGAAAAAGCTCCTGAAATGAGCTTTTTCAAAATTAACTTTTTGAACCTAATCAGCTCTTTCAAACATTTCTTCACCCAATATCATTATCAGAAGTTTGACTAGTCAAAACTTTAAAGTGGTTCAAACCTCTAATTTTATTCTGAAAAAGCTCTCTATTACCACAGAAGGAAAAAAAAAAGTACTCCCTTCGTTTTTTTATTATATGACGTTTAGAATTTTTAATTTGTTCTTTTTTATATGTCGTTTTGTATTACCAATACACTTTTTATAATGCTTTCTTTAATTTGCCCCTATTTACAATATGAGGAAAAGTTATAACTATTAATGCAAATAACTTTAATTAAGCCATAAAAATTAGGGTAAATTTTAAATAAAACCCCTGTGGTTTCACTAATTTTCAAATAAAGGACTGTGGTTTACTTTTTGTCAAAACGAGGATTGAGGTTTCACACTTGGATTAATGCTATTAAAACCATCTTTAACGACCTGAAAATGAAAAATTTCAAGAATTAAAGTAGTTCAATGTCATATTTTTTATGGAACTACATTTTTTATTTTCGAACATCATCTTTTTTAGAACTTTCTCTCTCTAAACATTAACTTTCTCTCTCTTTACCAAACATCGTCTAAATAATCTCAAAATAAAAAAGTTGAAGAATTAAAGTTGTTTAGAATATTATTAGTTCTTAAAATATGTCATTTTTGAAGTCGTCAATGGTGATTTTAATAGTATCAATCGAAAAAGTCCTTATTTTGCTAAAGTTGAAAACCCCAATCCTCGTTTTGACAAAAAGTAAATCACAGTCTTTTATCTAAAAATTAGTAAAACCACATGAGTTTTATTTGAAATTTACTCTAAAAATTAAGATGAGAGAGAAATTTGCATATAAAGTAGAGATTAGAGAAAGATAAATTAGTCATTTTAATAGTCTCATTAATATTGCATTGGTGTTAATGAAAACCTTAAGGGTAAATTCCAAAAAAAACCCCTGTGGTTTGATGTTGTTTCAAAAAAACTCTTGTGGTTTGTTATTACAAAAAAAAAGGACTGTGGTTTGCGCCGTTACCCGAAAAACGGAAAATGACTTAACGGTGTTAAATTGCTGACGTGGCACAAAGATAAGGTTGGAAATTCGAATTTTTTTTATTTTTTTATTTTTTTTTCTCTCTCTCTCCTCCTCCTCCTCCTCTTCCTCTTCCTCCTTCTCCTCCTTCTTCTGCTTCTTCTTCTTCTTCTTCTTCGTTTTTTCATTTTTCTTCTACTTAGTTGTTCTTTTTTCCCCTTATGCTTCTTCTTCCCTATGAACAAGATTCCTTGTGTCTAAAAATCTGAAGAACTGGGTTTAAAGAATTATTTTGATTCGATTTCCCAAATTGATTGAAAAGAACAATGCTTTTATTAGAGATCTTGAGTACCCCTGAGGAATTGGTAAGTGGGTTATCTCTGTTAGCTACCCAGACATAAGTTCTAATCGGAATGTTTTTGTGCCAAATTCCGATATACCAATTTGGAGAATTTTCAGGGGTGAAGAAACCCAATTCGAAAACCTTGCCGGCGGAGAGAAGAGTTTGGCCATGGGAGAGAGATTGGGTAGTTGTTAAAGTGTCTGCGGAGAAGGCAAATTTTGAGGTATGAGAAATCACGAGCGTTGATTTTGAAGTTTTACCAGATGGAGAAGAAGCGTGAAGAAGAGAAGCCGCGAGGTGGTTTCATTGCTTTGCAGTATTCATCGTCGGCGTCTACGTCATCGAAGTGAGAGAGCGAAAATCTTTGCGTTTAGGATCATCGGAGATGAGAGTGTAGTCTTTGGGTGCGGCCACATTTGACGTTACATTTCCCATTAATTTACCCACTTTTTTTCCTTTTCTCTCTGAGACAAATTCACAAACACAAAGCAACCAAACCCAATTGAGAAGGCCGTTGATTTACCCATTAATTTACCCACTTTAATGTGAAGGATACGATCTAAGAGGGCGGAGCTGGGAAAGGAGAAGGTGGAGATGGTGGTGGAGGAACAGATATCCAGAAATAAATCAAAACTATGGGAAAGTAGAAGGTGGAGATGGTGGTGAAGGAAGAAGAAGATGAGAGAGAAAAAAATAAAAAAATAAAAAAAAAATCGAATTTCTAACTTTACTTTTGTGGCACGTCAGCAATTTAACACTGTTAAGTCATTTTTCATTTTTCGGGTAATGATGTAAACCACGGTCTTTTTTTTAATAACAAATTACAAGGATTTTTTTGGAACAACATCAAACCACAGAGGTTTTTTTTGGAATTTACCCAAACCTTAATCGAGGAAGTAATTAGTATTAGTGTTAGTGAGATGATTGTCAATGATGAGATTGGGCCTACAAGAACCAAAATCATGAAGAAATATGATTTTATATTTGGGCACATCTTTTCAGATATCAAGCTCTTTGTAAATGCCCCCATCTCTAAGCTTTATTTTTTTTATCTTGTAATAAAAGCCAGGTAAATTACATCCATGGCTACTAAACTTTATCCATTTTCACATTATGGTCACTCAACTTCATTTCTTTTTTATATGACCAGTGAACTTTACACTTTTTAACACCGATGGCCACTCAATTTTAACTAACTTCTCAAAATGACCATTAATGATCGTTAACGACCTCAAAATGAAAATATTCAAGAATTAAAGTTGTTCAGAATGACATTTATCATGAAACCACATTTTTTATTCTTAAAAATCACATTTTTTGGAGCTTTCTCTCTCTAAAAATTCATTTTCTCTCTCCTAACCAAACAACACCTAAATGACCTCAAAACGGAAATTTTCAAGAATTAAAGTTCCTTAGAATATCATTAATGCTTTGGATTTTTTAGTTTTAGCCGTCAATGGTCGTTTTGAGGCGTTAAGTGGCCACTGGTGTTAAAAAGTGTAAAGTTCAATGGCCATACCGGAAAGAATGAAGTTCAGTGGCCATAATGTGAAAATGGGTAAAGTTCAGTAGCCATGGGTGTAATTTACCCAATAAAAGCCTCACTTGCAGAGCCACATGTCTTGGTTTGAAGAGGTTGTATAAGCACATGCGAAAACCCACGCAAATAAAACCAATAATACTTGCAGAAATGAGTCTACAATATAATAGAAAGTCTAATTTTATAAATTGCCCGGTTTCTTCGTATACTTTTCTTTTTATAACTATTATTTTATTCCAATTTTTTTACATATACGGGTGTTTGTTAGAAGGGATATAGGAGGTGAGATAGGGATAAAAAACACAAGATAAGTTATCCCGTATTTGTTTGAGAGATCGAGAGATAGAAGAGTGAGACGGATGAGGGATAAGCTTCTTATCCCTCAAATCCTATACCCAGGAAGGAGGTGGTATAAGGAGGTGGGATAAACTCCTACGATTTTAATAGGATGGAAAAGTCAATCTTATCCCTCAAATTAATGTTATATAGTTTAAATAAGGTTAACATAGTAAAATGTATTATTTTGTCCTCATCCCTATCCCACATACCAAACATTAAATAATAATTCCCGACTATCATATTTTTATCCTTATCCCAACCATTTATCTGGGGTGTTTGTTAGGAGGGATACAGAAGGTGGGGTGGGATAAAAAACACGAGATAAATTATCTCGTATTTGTTTGGGAGATAGACAAGTGAGACAGGCGAGAGATAAGCCTCTTATCTCTCAAATCATATACCCAGGAGGGGGTGGTATAAGGAGGCGTGATAAGCTCCTGGGATTTTAATAGGATGGAAAAGTCCATCTTATCCCTTAAATTAATTATGCAGTTTAAATAAGGCTAAAATAGTAAAATGTATTATTTTATCCATATCTCTATCCCACATACCAAACATTGAATAATAAATGTCGACTATTATATTTTTATCCTTATCCCAACCATTTATCATTGTCCATATCCCAACCTTTATCTTTATCTCTATCCCAATAGAATACCAAACGCCCTGTTATCTCTATCCCAATCTTTATCCCTATTCCTATCCCAATAGAATACCAAACGCCCCGTAGTTTATCTTATTTTTCGGTTCGAGACTCATCAGGTACATTTTAAATAGATCATTTTTCCAATTAAAATTTCATACGTATGCTAGAACTAAAACTTGAAATTTAGCTCAAATAACCACTCATTGATAGATAAGAATTCCACTTAATATCATCAAATATGATGCACATTTTTATAATATTGTATCCTAAAATACTAATGTTCTTCTCAAAATACTATTTTCTTTTCTTCCTTGCTGTCTTTTTTTCTTCCTTTCTTTTTCTTCTTCTTCTTAAGACTATTTTTTGGTTTTTCTTTTTTAATTTACCCTGGGATAAATTGAGCCATTGATTATTATCAAACCTTTTAAGATTTATAATTCTACACATTAGATTAAGGATTTTATATGGAGGCAGAAATCTGAATGAACTAACTATAAGGGGTAAATTACACCCATGGCCACTAAACTTTACCCATTTTTACATTATGGCTACTGAACTTCATTTCTTCCCGGTATGACCACTGAACTTTACATTTTTTAACACCGGTGGCCACTTAACGTCTCAAAACGACTGTTAACAGCTAAAAATAAAAAATCCAAAACGTTAATGATATTTTAAGGAACTTTAATTCTTGAAAATTTTCGTTTTGAGGTCATTTGGGTGTTGTTTGGTTAGGAGAGAGAAAGTGAATTTTTAGAGAGAGAAAGCTCCAAAAAATGTGATTTTCGAAAATAAAAAATGTGGTTTCATGGTAAATGTCGT
This sequence comes from Euphorbia lathyris, assembly GCF_963576675.1. Taxonomy (NCBI): domain Eukaryota; kingdom Viridiplantae; phylum Streptophyta; class Magnoliopsida; order Malpighiales; family Euphorbiaceae; genus Euphorbia; species Euphorbia lathyris. The sequence continues at coordinate 63,433,661 of NC_088919.1, forward strand.
TCTGAACAATTTTAATTCTTGAATATTTTCATTTTGAGGTCGTTAACGGTCATTTTGAGAAGTTAGTTAAAATTGAGTGGCCACCGGTGTTAAAAAAGTGTAAAGTTCAGTGGTCATACCGAAAAGAAATGAAGTTCAATGGCCATAATTTGAAAATGGGTAAAGTTCAGTGGCCATGGGTGTAATTTACCCTAACTATAAGGCTAAATGAGCCAACTACAAATGTGTAATAGGTATTTAAAGTCAACTATAATTATGTGATAGATTATTTTAAAAGTTCAGAAAGGAAATTATTTAGAACAAGTCACTTTAAACGAGTTTACATGAACTAGTAGGTTATTTGAGTAAGTTCAAGAGGCTAATATTTCACTTTAAACAAGTTTATAGAGCTAACGAGACATTACCAAAATCCAAGGCACCAATCAGATTATTTGGCTGCTAAGTACAAGGGAGCCCCTAAGCCATCTTGAATAGCAACAATACATTCAGACAATCAATTACAACATGTTGGTACAAACTTGAACTTATACAACAAATAATTTACAGAAACAATGTGGAAGCAAGAGTTTCTATTCTCCAGTTAACATTAACCTTATCATTTTGTCAAACATTCCATCAATGAAAGGAAATAGATGACCAGAACCTGGTAGTTCATGATAATGAATCCAGGGAAGCCGCTGCGCGATGTATCGTTGCAACTTAACAGGCACCATGAGATCCTCATCTCCTTGCCATAGATGAACAGAAGCTTCATTATTTGGAAATGGATTCTCCATATCCATAGGATCAAATTCCCAATTCCCAAATGCAATCACTGCGTCACGATGAATGGATTCAGCTTCTCCTTGTTGTCTTGCATATCCCTGAGGAGGCACAACTTAAAAAATGACCAAGTAGTACAAGTCATAGAATAGATCAATACAAGAATAACTTTGTTAAAATGTGAACACATTCGAACTTCTTTTCGATGATTTATCTTCCAAGGAAAGGTGCTGGATAAAAGGTCAAATTGGCCTTTCGACTCGTCTCACGTAATCAAATTGGCTTCGAAAATACACTTCGGACAACAATTTGGACCTTCAACTTGTCATTTTTCTTACTAGTCAGCATTAAAAATTGGCACATATCAATAAAAACTACGAATAATACATGCCAACATCTGATGATTGCTTTATCTGAGAGGATCCTTCTGCTAAGATCTTTCACTTAATTCTTTTCATTCAGGGTTTTTTCACTTTCTTTCAAGCAAAAAATGGACATGAATAATCCAATACTATTATTTACAGCTCCCAAAAACAGTATCCAACGGAGTTAATAACATAATTTACCTAGAAATAGTCGAAACGGTAATGATCGTTATTATTCAATACATTTAAAGCAAGAGACAAGAAGTATTGCAACCCCTTGGAATGAAAATTGATCCTTTCATAGTAGTAGAAAAATCCTAAAACCTGAACAACTCTAGAAAATAGAGTAATTCATCACAATGAACTTCAATAAACAATTATAACTCTATTCTTGCTGAAAATCTAAACTGTCTCAGGTAGTGTTTTCTATGAAACAGTGCAAGATAACAGTATATAAAAGCTGTTAGGTAATTAAACGGAAGGTTACCGAAAATTTTGATTTTCTATCAAACTTAGACGCAATCTGTTTGTCTTGCTGGGAAAGAAGATCAGGATTGTTAGCTATAACAGTAGAACTAGGGAACCACTTTTGAGTATTCCACCAATAGGATAGCCAAGGAATGTAATGGGCAACACGAACTGCCCACTGATCTGGTGGTAACATTTCGCGGAAGCCTTCTGTCGATAAATTAGCAGGAAAACCAGGCCACCAGTAGTTGGTAACTGGAGTTAATAGCAATACCCCTGCTAACCTGTTAAATGCAAACAAATCTCTTGCAAGTTAGAAGACACCGAAAGGAAAAAGTAAGAAACACCAATTCATAGGAAATAATACCTATGAGGGATGTACTTAAGACAGCTCCAAGTCAACTCACCACCCATGGAATACCCAATTATGTAGAACTTAGATCCAAATCCCAATTGATCCGCAAGGTCTTCAATATCTGAAGTTAAGCTTTTCAATGTTCGACTTGGATGAGGATCACTCTCTCCATAACCCGGTCTGTCAAAGTTCACAATATAGACCCCTAATTGTTCGGCAAATTCCTGGAAAAACCACACCAAAAATGATATTCATTTCTGCCACATACATCTCAAAAACTTAAATAGGATGCAACATAATATGGATAAAAACAAGAAGCAATTAGTACCGGTGAAAGATGATTTTCAACGAAAGGATCGTGCCTAGAAGAACAAAAACCATGGAGAAATACGATCTTATATTTGGCCACATCTTTTGAGACACCATGCTCTTTGTAGGCCAAATACCTCCCATCTCTAAGCTTTATTCTTGGTCCTGTAATAGAAGGTCCACCTGGAGAGCCACATATCTTGGTTGGAGGAGGTTGTATCGCCTGATAACCCCATGCCAAAATCCCCACAATGAAAACCAACAATGCTTTCGTAAAGATCCCTAAAAATATTATGATCGAATTCAGGGAAAGAGGCATAATTGAGTTATTGAATACAAAAGCATGAAAACCATAAAACAAGATGGGGGGAGCACTTAAAGTATCACATATATACATATCTCAACGAAAGACCAGAAAAAAGAATATTACAACCCGAATCCAATAAATTAATCTGGTATTGCTTTAATAATTGGATGCAATAGTCTTATTTTAAAATGCAATTTATGTGCTCAAATCTAGCAGCTGGATATTATTATAATACAGAAGACTTTAAAGCTATAAATGCAAAAGCAATTTTTCTATACTTTTAAAATCCTAAAATTAATTATTATTTTTTGTTTCAATTTACAGGAAAAACGAAATTGATATGATTAAAGTCAGAGTAAAAAGCTAGTCAAATTGCTAGCTAGATTCAACACTGAACCTTTGACAAAATTTCGAATCAAGCAAGGAAATATACAGAAATCAATCAATAACTGAAAGAAAATCACTCAATGAAATTCCAAACCCTTAATCAAATCGCATTCCCAAGCCATGAATGATCTAAGACCTAAATATATGAACAATCGAACACATCTATATTCTAAACAATCAGAATCACCACGCGGAGGTCTTAAAAACGAAATCGAATCAAAGAAAACAGATGGAGAGAGAAATTAAACCTGAAGGAAGCTTGAAAGAGCTGTTTTGGCTAGCTCTTCTAGTATGAGCTCTAGCAGAACTCGCAGAGATCTTCTTGTTCACACCTCCTGCCATTTCTGGCAACGGATAAGGAAATTCAGAATCGGGCCTTTTCGTTGGAATTCCCAGAGAAATCAGATTAAGCGCGAAAAGGTTTGAACTGGTGAGTCAGTGAGTGAATGGTATACAATTTTATATGAAGAACCGCTTATCGTGAAGATTCTTCATTCACAAACTTGTCCAAAAAGCTTGATTTGCTTACTGAACTTTCAAAGTGTTCTGATAGCTTCCTGAACTTGCATAAAATATTCAGTTAACCCCTGAACTTATATAAAATGTAATTAATTGATCACTCGATCGTAAAAAAATAAGTTAAATGCAGAAGATGTATTCCACGAATCTTAAAAAAAAGTAAAACGATCAAAATCGGAGTATACAATTCTAATATTAGAGATGACAAGTTGTGTAGTTGAGCAAGCAATAACTTTTCTTTTAATCTATTTTTTAATTGTGTAATAACATTCAAAGATGCGTGAAATACATATTCCGCATTTAATTTACTTTTTTACGACCGATTGATCAATTGATTATATCTTACGCAAGTTCAAAGGGCTTACTGAACATTTTATATAGTTCAGGAGGTTATTAGAACACTTTGAAAGTTGATGAGGCCAATCAAACTTGTTGGACAAGTTGAGGGGCAAATGATGTATTAAGCCTTAACTAGTTTTGTTTTACTGAATTTCTCATTACATATCATTTTAGTATTTTAAAGGTTTAAGGTATAAAAATATCCCTAACATTTTGGGTAATGAGCAATTTTACCCTTAACGTTTAAAATGGTGCAATTTTATCATTAACGTTAATAAACTGGGTCAATTTGAGAAATAATTTATCAAACTGTCTTCTCAGTCATGAATCTTCTTATCTACATTTCGTGCATGTGTCATTCTATCAGTAACAAATCACAAACATTCGTTGGGATGTGAAAAAAAATAAAAAAAAATATACTGTCTTTTTGTAGGGATTAGATAAAAAAAAATTAAAAAAATCCACCGAATTTATAAATATTAATCTCAAGTTTTATTATTAAATTATAAAAAATATGAAATTGCAATTGGTGCGGAATAATGAACAAAAATATCTGTGTTTTATAATAGTGTCTGAAATTGACCCAATTTATCAACGTTAGGGGTAAAATTACGCTTGACTTTCAATGTTAAGGGTAAAATTGTACCATTTTAGACGTTAAGAGTAAAATTGCCCCTGACCCAAAACGTTAGGGATATTTTTGCACTTTAACCCTATTTTAAAAATATTTTTAAAAACATGTTTTTGATGATGAACCTCGAACCCAGGAATGCCTCGAAACAAGGAATCGGATCAATTGTAAAAAGAAAAAGGTAAATTACACCTTTGGCCACTCAACTTATCCATTTTAACATTATGACCACAGAACTTCAATTCATAACAGTATGACTACTGAATTTTACATTTTTCAACACTGGTGGCTACTTAATTTTAACTAACTCCTCAAAGTGACCGTTAACGACCTCAAAATGAAAATATTCAAGAATTAAAATTGTTTAAAATGACATTTACCATGAAACCATATTTTTTGGAGCTTTCTCTCTCTAAAAATTCACTCTCTCTCTTTTCTAACAAAATAACATCTAAATAACCTTAAAACGAAATTTTTTAAGAATTAAAGTTCCTTAGAGTATCATTAATGCTTTAGATTTTTTATTTTTAGTCCGTCAACGGTTGTTTTGAGGCGTTGAATGGTTATTGGTGTTAAAAAGTGTAAAGTTCAGTGGTCATACTGTTAAGAATTGAAGTTTCAGTGGCCATAATATTAAATGGGTAAAGTTCAGTGGCCATGGGTGTAATTTACCAAAAAAACATCTTAAAACAAAAACAAAAACATAATTATATATATATATATATATATATATATATTATATACACATATATATAATATTAAAAACAAAAACATAATTATATATAATATTAAAAGCCAATAAGGGTCGGTCCAAGTGGGAATGAGCTGAATCTCTTTTCGGATGAGCGTTTTATGTTTCACTTCAAACCACAGTAAATTTAACGTCTGATTAGGTTCATATAACCGCAACGTTTAACATTTTCTCCGGAAACTGCAGCGTTTTTTGAACTTTTCATGAACAACTGTTTGTATAGTTATTTGTTATTGATAAAATTATCCTTTTTTATTTTCATATTTTATTATTTGTTATTGATAAAATTATCCATTTATTTTCATAAAATATGTTTCTTCCTTAACATTATTCCCATTTCTATAACATTATTACCGAAACAACAAGGTTTTATTGTATTCAATAATTTTTTATTTTTTATTATTTAGATTGATTTTATTAAACTATATATATCTATTTGTAAATTTTTAAATTACAGACATCTATTTGCAAATAGAGCAGACCAACAACATTTTTTTTATAGTTCACCCTTTTATATATTAACACAAAAATTTAATCACAATTTATCAAACATTAATCATGAAACAGCAAATAGGAAATACAATGGGTCTTTAATAATTCTATAGTTCTTTACCGTAGCGGAATAAAGAATTAAGATTTGGGGAGCTAATTTTAACCGTATAGTTGACAGTAAATTTTCATTTTTTTTAAAAACCAGCATTGAAAATATGTTAAGACTTTTTTTTTTTTAATAGTATAGACATAATAAAATTGAATATTAAATAAGTTAATGGTAAAGATTTATATTAATGATCCCAAGTTGATAGAAAATATATTGGAATAATTCAACAAAAAGCAAAAGTGGTGGTTTTACTCATTGATAAATAAAAGTCTTGGAATGATTCAGCTGTATAATCAAATGAAGATATTATAATCTACTAAAATCATAATTGAATTTTGATTTTATCAATTTTGTTTTCCTGATTCCACGGTAGGGGTTGAGAAACTCAAATAAAACAATATCAAAATGGGAGGGTGAGAGGGACATGAGAATATATTATTGTTGTTTGTTGTTGCTGTTTACGGTTTATTGTTTGCTGTTTAAAAAAATTGTTTTTCTAAAAAGTAGAGATTCTCTGCTTTTGTAAAATACTACTTTTCAGGTGTAAACGACAAACCTAACCAAACACCTACAACTATTCATTTTAGGCCTAATATACAAATAACCCCCTAAACTTGTCCAAATGTTGCAACTGCCCCCTCCAACTTTCAATTGTAACAATTTACCCCTTAAACTTGTCAAATTGTAAAACATAACCCCAAATTGGAAATTTTTTACCTCGTAATTGAAGCAACCGTAAAAACGTTTCCCCAGATTCGTATCCCGCCAAAGATCTAGTTATCACACTCCACGAGCGTTGCAGTTTTTGTATTTCACGTGTTTTTTCAATTGCAGTCCAAGTCAGCAATTTGGGGTTATGTTTTACAATTGCACAAGTTTGAGGGGTTATGTTTTACAATTTGACAAGTTTAATGTCACATCCGTGTCCCTAATTTTAGTTATTATACCCTAATGTAAGGTTATATCATAATTATTTATTGATTGGAGAATTAATTGGGTATTATGAATATAGTTTGGAAGCCAATTTCATATTTTAAGTGTAAAGTTAAAAGTTTAGGGTAAGTTTTAAAAAAAGTTAAAGTTTAGAAGAGACCAAAATGGATATTATCCAATATTGGGAACATAAATTCCACAATTCTATACATGAATTTCGGATTTACCAATATTTGGATGTTCTCAATGCTTCAACTCCTCCATTCCCACTCCTCTTCTTCTTCATTCATCTTAGAATTACATAGCTTCAGTGATCATTTGATATCCGGAGATCTAACCGTCCGATTGAGCCGAAATTTTTACAGTAGCTTCAAGACATCCTAATACACATTGTGGTCGGTGTGATTTTGATTTGGAGATTTCTATCATGGGATTCGACCTAGGAAGATTATGGTGATGAAATTTGAGGTTTTAATGTGTTTTTCTCTCAATTAGTGCTAAAGTAAGTAATTATCAACTACCCTTTAAAGTTTTTATGTATATATAACTCTATATTTTTCAGAAAAATTAGATTTTTGTTGTGATTTTTGACATGCATTTGATTAGTTGGAGTTTTTATGATTTAGTTTTTAACATGAGCTTAAAGTTAAGTTCAAGTGATTATATATGTATTTGCATGTCAATTTCAACATATAATATATGTTTATGTATACATGATTTGAGTTTGGTTTTGATGAACTTAGTATATTTGATTAATATTTGTGTAAGATTTGATATTTTGAAGAGTTAAAATTCAAAGAAAAGTTTGTTGAGAAACTTTATTGATAATTGATTTATGAACAATGGTATATTTATATATTAAGTGATTTTCTATAAATTTATTTCTCAAAGTAAATTTTAGTTTTAATTAAAGATTGTTAAGGTTGCAATTTTGATGAATTTATGATTTATTGAAATAAAGTATATTTTTAAATTATTTATTGATGATTTTAGTACAATAATGATTTATGATGGAATATTTTGGAAATTGATTGAGTAAAGGCATTGAGAAACTCTATGATGTTTATTTATGAGTTATATATATATATATATATATATATATATATATATATATATATATATATGTTTTTAAATTATATTATGAAATTATAATATTTTTAGTATCCATCAAGAGTAATCCGGATAGGTAGCTTTAATTAAAGTCCGTATTTAGTGAGAAATACGGCCTGTGTACACAGTTAAGACCTAATAGGGCATGGCAAAGAAGTGTTGAGTAAGACCATGCAGGGTTAGGCAAAATTATGAGATATCTCGATTCTATTATATTGTGGGAATTGATACATACGGGGATTATCTCTCGGATGGATACGATTTGCGAAATATTTATTGATATACGATTTGTGAAGTAATTATTGACATACGATTTGTGAGGTATCTATTGAGATACAGTTGATCGAGCTTTTATTAAGATACAGTTTATGAAGTATTTATCGATATACAGTTTATGAAATATTTATCGAAATACGATTTATGAAGTATTTATTGATTTACGGTTGATTTGAGTAAATGGTTAATTACGAACCTATTTATTTTGTATAATTGAGATTTTAAACAAATAAAATATATATAGCTATTTTGGATATGAGTTTTATATTAAGTGTTTTAATACATTGATTTACGTTTTGACTATGTGTGGTATTCGAGAAATTATAGCAAGCTTATGATATTTTAAAGTGCATATTTGGTTAAAAGTACTACTTTGAGTATTTTATTATGGTTCAATCCATAAAGTGTTCATTTTTAAGAATATGAATTTTATATGATGCATTTTGAAAATTTAACTATATACATAGCTATTTTGAGTATAAGTACTTTATGTAGTTGATAATTGCTTACTGAGATTTCTGTCTCACTGTTTTTAAATGTTTTAATGTTTTAGGCGAGAAAGAGCAAGGTTTAGGAGAAGTCACTGGTTGATAAACAAGGTTGAAGTATCAAGTCATCATTTTTGTCATTAGTTAGGACAATTATCTTTGCAGTAATTTGGAGATTTGGTTATATTGGTGGCACTTAAATGTAATAGAAATATGTATATAGTCTAAATGTACTTGAAAGGAATTCTAGAAAAGAATTGAAATTTATAATATTTGGATAATTTGGAGACTTATAGGTATTGATTCTGATCTTTCTATTTCACGCCCGATGCCGATTGAGGTCGTTCAAAGGTCGGGTGTGACATTTAAGGGGTAAGTTGTTACAATTGAAAGTTGGATGGGGCAATTGCAACATTTGGACAAGTTCAGGGGGTTATTTGTGTATTAGGCTTTCATTTTAAAGTGAAAAGGGCAAATAACAAAATGAAAAGGAGTAATCGAACACCTCTTATATGATACTGGCCATTTTGCGCGATTAATTTCCGAGAATATGTGGTTGAATCTTAAGAGTTCACGTGTCAATCCGCAATTATATAAAAATAAAGTCAAACGGGGTCTTTGTATGAAGAACTCACTCTAATACGTAAGTTAGTTTATAAAAAAAAAAGCGATCACAATTAGTAAACTAAAGCTGTAAGACAAGGTTAATATAATAAATAAACTTGTTTACCTTGAACTGCGCTTACTCTATTTATATTAATTTCGAACTATAGAAGACGGTTATGGATTGCGGAGCAGAATTATCCATGTGTCTCATGCTGATAAGAGGAAGTGTGCTTAGATATCGGGGCTGGATATCTCTCAAGGCCGCTTGGCCCGTGCTTCTCAGGATCGGCCGTGATTATGGTAACGATTGGATCATTGACAGTGTTTAGTGAGACTTCCTCAATCAAGCTCCATGACATGCAGTCGTATTACCTTATTTCGTTGTGGAGATGCCACGTTCTCAATCTCTAGGAGTTGGTTCGAGCTTATATGGCACCACATAGTAGAGTTATAGTTATCAGATATCACATATGTAAAGATTGCCAATTAAATTATGGATTTAATACTTTCCTAGCCTTTGATACTTGTTAAAAAAAATCAAGTGTTTTCTTATATTTTTAAAATATTCAATTTACCTTTGAAATTATTTAAATGACCTGTTAACTTCTTAAAATCTAAGTGACAAGGTATGAGAAATTTTGAAAAAATTGAAATTTGAACATTTTAAGCAAGTTGAGAGAGCTAATAAACATGAACGGCTCCAGGGGGGAAGCCGCATAGGCGGCTACCTAGGGTCTCTCTTTTAGGAGGCCTCTTTAAAAATTCAAAATTAATAGCAGAGATTGCTTCAAACTTTGCCAATTGCAAAAAAGAAAAAATTTAATCTTCAATTGATTCTTTTTGGTCAGGTCAATAATTAATTATATTTTATATACATTAAATTTGAAATCGTAAAAAATGGAGTATAAAAGGTAGGCTTAAAGCATTATTTGGCCCCTAACCTATCAAAAATTTTATCATTTGGTCTCTGACCTATTATTTGGTCACATTTGACCCGTTACCTATTCCATTTGGTGAAATTTCATCCAATTTGTATGAATACTTAACGGAATCGTTATCTCATTGACAAGTAATGATATTTTGATATTTGAAACGTGATATTTCTTAAAGTTTTTTTGTCACATTATATGGAAATAATTAATTAGATTAAATAAAGAAAAAAATAAAAACCAAATCCTAAACTAAAATCTATTGTCAAAATATCACTACTTATCAATGAGATAACAATTCGGTTAAGTTTGAATAATCTAGCGCCTTTATAATATTAGAGCAGTTTTTACTAATAATCATTTTAAAAAAAATTTAAAAGGCTCATAAATATATTTTAAATAGTCAATCAACCACTTTAAGCAAGTTCTAGTGATTAATAGAACTTTTTCGAAATACGGGATGGAGTTTGATTTTTTAAGGGAAAATTATAAAACTGGGTCAAATGGGAGGCTCATTTACATATTTAACCCATTTACTCAACCTACTACATATCTAGACTGATTTTGTATGACTTTCTCATAATACCCTCAATATTTACGCGCGGCTTGTTGAAACACCTTTCTACATGATTTTGATTTGACAAAATTGTTTAAGTAAAATTAAATATATTCTAAACACACTAAGTTTAAATGCTTTGATTTATTACACTAATGTGTTTGTTCAATGTTGAGTTAAAATTGTTTATAAGACATAAAGACTAAAAGGCTTAAAGCCCAATACGGAAGTCAAAGCCCAAGTCAAACAGATCAAGACCACTCGACCCGCGTGTGCAAAACGTTGTCGTTGTGTACAAAACGCAGCTCAGTGGAAGAAGGATCGAGAAGACCTTCGTTGAACAACTTCGGAATGAAGCTGCTGAGTTGTATCGACAAAGAGTACAAGACAGGAGCTGAGCAAGAATAACTTCCAGATAAAGTATTTCTACTTTGGGTAAAGTTCAGAAGACACAGAAAGTTGTCTAGTTGACCTTACCATAAATGGAGAGACATTCTGCCGGACTGACTAAAAGCTGCTCAGCACTGACCGAAGACAGAAGATACTTGAATCTGATTGGCCAAGAGCACTGAGCAGGACTGAGTGACAACGACAGGAAGCCGTTTCCCTCCAACGGTTATTTCGAAATTCGAAATGACTGATGCCTCAGATGTCTCTATAAATAGGTCCTTTCAGTTGCTTCATTCAACACAGAACTTTATCAAGCCATTACGCTGACCAAAATTCTACTCAAAGTTCTGTGAGAAAAAGCAAAACAAATACTTACACCAAATTCTATATCTTTTGTATAAAAGTCTAGAGTGATTATTCAATCATCTAAGGTGTCTTAGCAATTGTTGTTTAGGACAAATCTTTATCATTTCTAGAGATTAGAAAGGAGAGGCTGAGTACTCGGTTATAGTACTCAGCAAGAGATTAGGAGTGAGTAGAGGTATAGAGGAAGGTACTCTTGTTATACTCAGCTTCTAAGTTGTAAAAGGTTTGATGCTCTACCGTTAAAGAGCTCAGTAGAGAATTCGAAAGCTCGGAACGTGTTTCGGGGACAGGACGTAGGCTTAGAGGCCAAACCTGGATAAATCTGCTGAGTAACATCTTTCTAACCTTAAACTCCTTAATATATATATATTGCTTGCTTAAACAAAACTGACCAAGTAAAGAGGTCACGCTGAGTTGTGTGTGTTGAGTATCTGAGTTCAGGAATAGACTCAAGTGATATCTCCTGACTCAAAGAAAGAAGCTGACTTAGTCACCAGTTGACTAAGCTAGTGTCTTAATTTACTCAGCGCGCTGTGTAATCCTTTTTCAAAGAGAAAGAAGTCAGCCTTAACGTACTAAAATTTAAAATAGTTCCTATCCCCCCCCTTGGAACTAACTTGTTACGTTATAAGGGACCAACAAGTGGTATCAGAGCTTAAAAGCTCACTGTGAAAGGTTTAACTACCTTGAGCTGATCCCCACTATGGCTGAAAACAGCACTCGGTTTCTCCCAGGAAACCAGACAACTCAGATCTTACCTGAGGGGCTATCCATTACTCGGCCTCCCCTATTCTTCGGGTCTAACTACACCTTCTAGAAGAATAGGATGAAAAACTTTATTCAGGCAACAAATATGAGTGCATGGTTTCAATAGTCCAAGGCCCATTTGTTCCTGTTGAAGTTGTGGCTGGCCAAACAGTTGTCAAAGTTGGGGCCAAATGGATAGAGGATGATCTCAAGAAGCTACAAAATCAAGCTTCGGCTATAAACATGCTTCACTGTGCGCTTGATGCTGCAGAATATAATAAGATATCAGGTTGTGAGTCAGCGCAAGAGATCTAGAAGAAGCCGGAGGTCACCTACGAAGGAACCAACAAAGTGAAGGAGTCCAAGGTGAACCAGCAGATGAGACTGTACGAGCTGTTCGAAATGAACGATGATGAAGGAATCTCTGACATGAATGCAAGGTTTACAAACATCATCAACGAGCTCAAGAGACTTAGAAAGATCTTCACTGAGGAAGAACAAGTCAAGAAGATTCTTAGAAGTCTTCCTAAAAACTGGCAAGCAAAGAAGACCGCTGTTGAGGAAGCTCAAGACTTAACCACCTATAAGTATGATGAACTCATCGGCTCACTGCTGACCCATGAGATCTCGATGAAGAATTTCGAGGTGAAGGAAAAGTCTGAAGACAAGAAGCAAAAGTCTCTTGTCATGAAAGATGACTCCACTGATGGAAGCTCAACAGACAATGAAGAGATGACTATGTTTACCAGAAAGATGAAAAGGCTGTTCAAAAAGAATGACAGATATTCTAAGAAGCCTTATAAAAAATTTGATAAGTACAAAGCTGACTCCAGCGACAGCAAGTACAAGAAGGACAACTCAAAGCCCATTACTTGCTTTGAATGTCATCAAACTGGCCATATCAAGTCAAGCTGTCCCTCGCTGAGGAAAGAAAGAAAGAATGACAATAAGGCAATGGTGGCAACCTGGAGTGATAGTGATGATTCATCATCATCTGAAGCTGATGCCACTGAGTCAGCGAAGATTTGTTTCATGGCTGACGAACTTGCTGAGCCATGTGCTTCTGAGCATGCTGACCCCTTCATTGCATCTGATGATGAGGAACAATCAACTAAGGTAATATCACTACTCTTGCTCAGAAATGAAATGGTTAATGCCCTGAGTGATCTTTACACACTTGTCAAAAAGTGTAAAAAAAAGGTTAAAGCACTCAGCAGGCGATGTGACGAGGTTGAGGAGGTCAAACTGAGTGACCTTCGATATCTTCTTCAGGACAACTCAGATTTGCATAGTAACATTGGAATTATGCAAAAGTTTGTCTCTGAGGTCCAATCAGATTCTAAGAAACTGAGAAAGGACATCACATCCATTCAGAACCAACTAAAGGTTCCAAACAAAAGAAATATCCCTCTGAATACTCAGTACCGAAGTACTGGTCAGCAGAGATGGAATCCTCAGCGGAATGTCCAGTGTGACTTCTGTGGGAAGAAAGGACACACCACAAAGGTGTGCTGGCACGCTCAGCACTGGGGTGCTGACCAGTCAGTGAGAAATCCTAAACGGAAGGTCAGCTGTGACTTCTGTGGAAAGAATGGCCATACTGTCCAAGTATGCCGCCATAAAATAAAATATGATGCTTTACCTGTTGAACCTAACAAGCAAGGACCCAAAAAGAATTGGGTACCTAAAAGTAACTAGTTACATTACAGGTAAGCCTGAGATGTGCTGAGAAGTCAAAAATATGGTATATTGATAGCGCATGCTCGAGGCATATGACTGGTGATGAAACTCAGTTCATCACATTCGAGCGTAAACGAGGAGGAAACGTAAGTTTTGGAGACAACAAAAAGGGTAAGATAGTAGGATCAGGAACCATTGGAGGTAATCCTACTATTGAGTCTGTCTCCCTAGTCAGCGGACTCAAATATAACTTACTCAGCGTAGTTCAGCTATGTGACAATGGGAGAAAAGTTATATTTGATGACACTGGATGTAAAATATACGAGGGTAAAACTAATGAGTTAATTTTAACTGCCCCTCGCATTGATAATGTCTTCATGCTGAACTTAGAGAAAAAGTTTTCAAAAACTGTATGCTTAGTATCAAAGGAAGAAAATTCCTGGCTATGGCACAGGAGACTTGGTCATGTAAGCATGGACCTCCTGGCCAAATTAGCAAGAAAGCAATTGGTTGAGGGACTGCCAGAACTTAAATTTGAAAAAGACCAACTATGCCATGCTTGCCAAGCTGGAAAACAAACCAAACAATCTTTTCATAGTAAAAATATTGTCTCAACTAAGCGTCCGTTAGAGTTACTACACTTGGATCTCTTCGGTCCAATCCAGCCGCTGAGTCTGGGTGGAAGAAGATTTTCCTTGGTCATTGTAGATGACTTTTCTCGGTACACTTGGATCATCTTGCTGAGTAGCAAGGATGAGACCTTTGAGACATTTTCAAATTTGGTTAGAAAACTTGAAAATGATAAAGACCTAAAGCTGGCTCACATCCGAAGTGATAATGGTGGAGAATTCAAGAACCAACAGTTTGTTGAATTCTATGAAACCAACGGCATTGATCATAATTTTTCTGCTCCTAGAACGCCTCAACAAAATGGGGTTGTAGAAAGGCAGAACAGAACCTTGGTTGAAATAGCCAGGACAATGCTGAGTGAGCATAGGCTTCCAAAGTATTTTTGGGGAGAAGCTGTCAACACAGCGTGCTATATTCTTAATAGGGCTCTTGTTAGACCTATACTAAAGAAAACCCCCTACGAACTTTGGAAAGGACGAAAGCCCAATATTGGATACTTTCGTGCCTTTGGCTGTAAATGTTTTATTTTAAACACCAAAGATAGCCTAGCTAAGTTTGACTCAAAAGCTGATGAAGCTATCTTTTTAGGCTACTCAACAAACAACAAAGCATACAGAGTTTTCAATAAACGAACTCAAGTTTTAGAAGAGTCAGTACATGTTGAGTTCGAAGAAACTAACCCTGCAGGAAGATATCTGCCGCTGACCGAGGATGATCCACACTCAGTACCCGCTGATCAAGATACAGCCGCTGAGTCATTCCCTCAAGGGCTGACCCAAGGTAAAAGTGAACCTCAAATTGTTTTCACTGACCAGTCTACACCTGCAGAGATTGTTGAAACACAGACATCACAAGACATCAATCTACCAAAGGAGATAAGGATACCAAGAGGACACTCAGAGAGTGCTATTCTTGATGTCGCTGAGAATACCCTGATGACAAGAAACCAACTCAGGAGATACCTCAGCAACGTAGCCTTCGTCTCAGTTCAAGAACCAAAGAACTTCGCTGATGCTGAGGATGATGAATTCTGGATGAGCGCAATGGAAGAGGAACTTGATCAATTCAGAAGAAACGATGTATGGGAGTTAGTGTTGTTGGTCCCTGATAATTAGTTCCAAGGGGGGGGTTAGGAACTAATATAAGTTTTTCGCGATTTAATTAAGCTGACTGGAAGTAATTTTTGAGAGTTTATTAACTCTGCTATTGGTCAGCTTGGTGAGATATGTTCGAAGACAGATTTAATCAGATGTTGACTAAAGTTGTCTTCTTGTGAGTTGAGAATTGACACTCTTGGAGGTCAGCTTCTAACTCAGCACCACTTATTTACTCAAGGTCAGCTTAGGCAATTTATATGCTGGGTAAATTTAGCAAACAACACATACAATATAAGAGAGAGTTCAGAGATTACTCAGTATCACTTATCCTGGTTCGGCCTCCCTGCCTACGTCCAGTCCCCAGAGTCCTCCGGGCTTTTTGAATCCAATACTGAGCTCTTTAACGGTAGAGCACAAACCAATTACAAGGCAGTTGAATATGCAAGAGTACCTTCCTCTATTCGTCTACTCAACTCCTACTAAGTGCTACAACCCAGCACCTAGATTTCTTTACTACTGAAATGCTTACAACTTAGCACTCAGCTTCACTCTCTCAATATTGCTATTGATCACAGACTTGTTCATTTTTGAACCAAAGAACACTTTAGATGATTACAACTCAATCTAGCATTTACACATAGAATAGAAACGTGGGTGTAAGATTCTTTTTGTATTTGAGTGCTTTTGAAACTTTCTCTCTTGTATTTTTCTTTTTATGCTTCTGTCTTGTGTCTATTTTGGTTCTTCGATTGTCCTTTTATAGACGGAAAACTGTGGACTTGATTGTTTAAAATGTCTTGACCGTTGTGACCAAACCGGCTCTTTTGGGGAACATTTTCTGGAAATCTTCAGGCTGCACACCATTCCCTGCTTCTGTTTTTCTTCAGGCGTCAGGTTGTCTTTTAGCGTCTGTTTTGTTTGTTTGTGACAGTTGTCTGTTTCCAATAATCCAACGTCCCATGACTCTCGGAATCAGTCTTCTTAGGTATCTTTGAGATTCCAATTATTGGTGCAGATGTTTGGCAGACTTTGTCTTTTAGTAGAACGGATCCTTCATGCTGTCCTGATGAATACTCAGCTTTGCTTGTTCATGTTTCATGCTGAGTTCCTCCAAGGTCAGCCTTGTTTTGTTTGTCCGTTACTGAAGAGGTCTTCAGCTTTAGTCAGCTTCGTTTTGTTTCCGAGCTTTAACTCCACTTTAGCTTTCATACTTTCATGCTGAGTTCTTTTCTACTCAGCTTCGCTTGTGCTGACTTTTGTCCTGTCTTTTACTTTATATATATATATTTTTGCACTCAAGATTCAACAAACATATTAGTACAATTAAATCAAAGCATTTAAATTTAATTGTCTCTTAATCATGGATGATTTTGTCAAATCAAAATCTTGTGGAAAGGTGTTTCAACAAACTCCCCCATTTTGATATTGGCAAAATACATAATTACGGAACTCAGTTTTAAGTTGCCCCATGATTGAAATTTCTGAATTGACTTCCCCGTAAGGGTTGCATTCATTTTATCTTAGGCCTTCTATGATTAGATTTGTTGCTTTTGATTATATTGGCTTAATTGTGGAAAGATGTTGTTTCTTTGACTAGTTAGATCAGGAAAGGGACAAACTGATATTAGATAACTGTTAACAACACACACAACAACCATAATTTCTGGACAACAGAACAAAAGCACATTATCCTAAACAGTGGATAATAAAAACAAAACAGGATATGATATGGTGCCAAAATTCCCAAAATTCTAGACACAAACTCTAGACACAGACTGGCTAGATTTACTTCACTTCTTCTTCCTTAGAGCTGATGGGTCAACATGAGCAATGCCTTTGCCTTTGCTTCCAGACGCAGACGCAGACGCAGTTCCTCCTAAAGTTAGAGGTTGAGTTCCTCTCTGAGTTACTTCACGTTTACTAGTCTCCCCCGTTTTGCCATCATCGGGTTGATAAAGGAAGGTTTTATTCCTGGCGGCAGAGGAGAGGTAATTGGAATAGCGTTGAAGCCTTTTGGTGCTTTCTCCCAAACAGTCAATTACAGGAATGCTATCGTCCTGAACATGTCTGGGGACTCTAAGAGAACTGCTTATCATGCTCAGGAGACATTCATGTGCCTTACTCAGACAAGAAATGGAGCTAGTGACCTGACTGTAGGATTGATGGAACAGTTTTAACAACGCAGAGTCATAGAACATTCGTTGTGCATTGTTGATCCTCATGGCTTTCATGATGGCTTGCGAGAAGCCCATTAGCTCTGTGTTGGATACTGGATCAACGTCCATCTGTGCCCTATCAATGTTCAAGAGTCTTACTGCCTCACTCAGTTGATCAATCGTGCATTGAGAGGAAGAGGATACAAGGTCACGGGTACTTGTCAGCTCTGCTTGAAGCTTAGTAAAACATTGTTGGAGCTCGGTGGTGGTGACAGATTCTGTATTGCTTGGTGGACTGGATTTAGTTAGCTCAGTATATAGCTTGGTGAAGCAATCATGCAACTCAGTAGATGTTGCAGATCCAGTGTGTGCAGTTGCTTTGGAGGGGGATAGTTCCTCTGCTAGCTTAACAAAATGGTTTTGAAGCTCAGAGGAGGTGACGTACCCTGGATTGACTTCAGATAATTGTTGAATTTTTCCTTCAAGAGTGTTCAGATGAGCGGCCATGATGAGCACTACATCAGTCAGTTTGTCCATCTGCTCTTGGGTTGGTTGCTGGGTTTGTACTGCAATAATAATACTGACCAAGTCTTTCAGGCTTCGGAGTTCTTGTAGAAGTTGAGTGATACTGGTTAGGTGAGAAGGGTCTTGAGTGGGCTGGCTACCTTCAGCTTGAGTAGAATGAAAGTCTTTACGTAAAGACTGAGCTGAATCAATGACCCTACGGCCAGATTCAGTTGCATTCAGGTATGCGAACTTTGCAGTATTGGATTCAGAGGCTGGTGTAGGATTCTCTGATGGTGGAGGTGTTGGTTCTTTTCCAGACTGAGTACTTGGACTTTTATGAAGTTGTTGAGCTGAGTTGTCAACATTCTGTGATGGAGGGTGGAGTTGAGATATGAGTTGGCTCAATTGGTGCAGCTTGACTTGGATTTGTAGGGTTCTTGGCATGTTCCTCATGTTGAGTAACAGTGGCTTGCTTTTCCGCTAGATCTTCCGGTGGAGATTCAGTGGCAGTAGAGAAATACTTGAACTGTATTGTAGACAGATCTGTTTCTGGCTCGTCAAGGGGAAAATCGGTTATTAGATTAAGATGTTTTTGCGCTTTCTTCTTTAATCTCCGCCGGGTCTCAGTTTTTGGCGGAGAATGGTCAAGTTGAAGACCTTCACTTGACTCAGCAGCAACAGTTCCTTCCCCTACTGGTTGCTCAATATTACCTTTTTCCCTTGTTTGCTTAGTATCATCACGAGGGCATGCTTCCTCCTCAGTATGACCTTTTTGTTGCGCAGCTTGTTCCACATCTTTCTTTCCTAGGTCAATCCCATGACCTTTAGTTTGTGGTACGGCTTCCACTATCCTCAAGGAGTGATCTCTTTTTCTTTTCTTTAGTGGGGTTTTCGGAGTCTCTTCGTCCTCATCTTCAGGCACTTCTGGCCTTTTCCTTTTCTCACCGTGCTCATCAACTTTGTCAGCTTTGGCTTTCTGCCTTGATGAAAGCCTTATTTTCTTTGGAACAGAGTGGATATCCTTGGAGCTAGCTTCTGAAGCCTTCCTCTTCTTCCCTTTTTCAGGCTGAACTGACTTGGGTGACTCAGTATGAGCCTCAACTTCTTGAGCAGGCTCTGCTTCAGGTTCCATTTCTGCATGCTCTTCTTCCTCATCCTCCTCTGTATCTCTAGTTCCTTCATACCCTTTCAAGGGTTGATTGTACAATAGTCCATTCAGGAGGACAGCAGTGATTTCATTTCCCAACGAACTTACCTCACCCACAGTTTCTATTTGCTTGTCCTGTATAATCTTTGTAATGAGTGAACCCAAACGTAGTTTCCTACCGCCTCGTTGAAGGGCTCCAACTAGAAATACAGGGAGATTAAATGGAGTGGAAGTCAACATGTGCCATATAAAGCATTGTTCGAAGTTGGACGCGGAGGAGGCAGAGCTGAGTTTAGGAAAGACAAAGTTAGTCAGTATAAAATGAACCATCTTCTGATCCTTACCCATACAAGTACTGGATATTTCTCCTTTATGATCTTTGGGTTTGCAGAACCCTTTTAACTTTTCAGACGTGGCTTTAGGTATCTTTTCCTTTGTTGTTCGAAATTGGATTCCTTTGTTCGGTATCTCTAACAGTGTGGCTAGATAAGCAGGGGTAATAACGATTTCTGACCTTTCACATTTGTCTCCAAGTAATCTGAGTCGTCTGCATCAACTCGTAAATTTGAGTAGAACTCTCGAACTAATCTTGGGTAGGCTGTTCCTGGAAGGGAAAAGAGACCTGTCCAGTTGTTTTTAGCAATCCATTCACAGAATGGCGTTTCACTTGACACGAAGCTCGAAGAGAACCACCGGCATTTTAACACTTCCATATTGTTGACCTTCGAGTGTACCTTGATCATTATCCTCTCTTTTTCTGTTGAAGGACCAGCATGGTCAGTAGACGTGTTTTGCGCTTCAGGGGTTTTCTTTTTGCTTGGAGACATTCTTGGCGATTTTTGAGATTTTTGGAAAGGAAGAGGTTTGAGTTTTAGGGATTGCAAGAATGAGAAAGGACGAGTGAGGGTTCAACTATTTTATATAAATCTCTGAGGATCCTAAATTATTACCTTGCCGTTTTTCTCCTAGGGACGTTCAATCGTCAGATACTCTGTTAATTATGATATCTTTGGCGCATGGGTTTTTGCCATTAATGTGCCTCTTCCCAATGTGTCAGATTTTACACGTGTAGGTTTACTTTATAAGAATGGTTTATTGCCGAAATTCGAAACGTCAATGATATTGAGTACCTATCGTTTGTTAAGGCGATCTTTCTATTTCCTATTGACTCAGCATAGGTTACGCACTCAGCTTGAGTCTTTACTCAGCATGAAGTAATTCGCTTATCTACTCAGCATAGGATGTCTATTTAACCATTATGCTTAACTTAGTGTAATTGCTTACCATGTGTACACAGGATGGCTATGTCAACCTAAGCTTAGTGGATAATAAAGATTTTTCTCAACATGACATACGTACAATCATTCAAAGCTCCACTCATAAATATTCAATGTAAAATTTAGTTACAGTGGATTTGACATACCAATTGCTTCCCTCAGTGTGTTGAATTGCTCTCGTGCCAAGGGTTTTGTGAAGATATCTGCAAGCTGGTCGTTTGTTGGTACATAGGTCAGCTTGATCTCATTCTTTAGTACATGATCTCTGATGAAGTGATGCCTTATGCTAACATGCTTCATCCTGCTGTGTTGGACTGGATTTTTGGATAGATCAATGGCACTCTTGTTGTCGCATTTGATCTCTATTATCTTTATTTTGACTCCATAATCCTCGAGCTGTTGCTTTATCCATAGGACTTGTGCAACACAGCTTCCAGTAGCTACATACTCAGCTTCAGTTGTAGATAGAGCTACGGATGATTGCTTCTTGCTAAACCAGGATACTAAACAGCTTCCAAAGAAGTGACATCCTCCTGAAGTGCTTTTCCGTTCTAGCTTATCTCGTCCGTAGTCAGCATCAGTATATCCAATGAGTGTGAAGTCATTTGAGGTTGGATACCATAGACCTGCATCAACTGAGCTTTGCAAGTATCTAAAAATTCTTTTTACAGCAGTTAGATGAGATTCCTTGGGGTCAGCTTGATATCTAGCACAATAGCATACTGAGTATTGAATATCTGGTCCACTAGCAGTGAGGTAGAGTAATGAACCTATCATACCTCGATAGAGTTTACTATCAACTGACTTACTCTTTTCATCCTTGCATAGGACAGTATCAGTACCCATGGGGGTTGATATTGGTTTGCATTCTTCCATGCTGAACTTCTTTAACATTTCCTTGGTGTACTTAGATTGACTTATAAATATGCCGTTCTTGCCTTGCTTGATTTGGAGTCCAAGAAAGAAGTTGAGTTCACCCATCATGGACATTTCGAACTCAGTTTGCATCTGTTGGCTAAATTCTTTGCACAAAGATTCGTCAGTAGCACCAAAGATTATATCATCAACATATATCTGTGCAAGTAGGGTATGTTTACCCTTTTTCTTAATGAACAAGGTTGTGTCAGCTTTTCTCCTGACATAGTTTCTGGTAAGCAGGAAGTTGGTCAACCTCTCATACCAAGCTCTTGGAGCTTGCTTTAGGCCGTACAGAGCCTTTTTGAGTTTATAAACGTGATTTGGAAATTTTGAGTCTTCAAATCCAGGAGGTTGATTGACGTATACCTCTTCGTTTATAAAGCCATTAAGAAATGCACTTTTTACATCCATTTGGTATAATTCAAAATTCATGTAACTGGCATAGGCACACAATATTCGTATAGCTTCTAATCTAGCAATAAGGGCAAATGTTTCTCCATAGTCTATACCCTCTTGCTGACTATAGCCTTGAGCTACAAGTCGGGCTTTGTTTCTAACCACATTCCCATGTTCATCTAGCTTATTTCTAAAGACCCACTTAGTTCCTATGGGCTTTTGATTCCTAGGTTTAGGTACTAAATCCCATACCTCATTTCTGGTGAATTGATCAAGCTCTTCTTGCATGGCATTTACCCAATACTCATCTTGCTCAGCATCAGCGAAATTCTTTGGCTCATGTATTGATACGAATGCAACATTGCTGAGGTATTTTCTAAGTTGATCCCTGGTCATCAGTTTGTTGTTAGCGGCATCAAGAATGGCTTGTTCTGTATGCCCTCTTGGGATCTTTATTTCCTTTGGCAGTGCTGAGTCGTTTGGAAGAGGTGTTTCTACAATCTCTACAGGAATAGATTGGTCAGCAAATGATATTTCAATTTCTTGCTTACCTTGAGTCAGCTCCTGTATGTTAGGCATTGTGGCTTTTGGTTGATCAGCGGAAGCTGAGCCTGATTCTTCTTCTTCAGACTGAGCTGACTTACCTGTAGGGTCAGTTTCATCGAACTCAACATGTACAGACTCTTCTACAACTTGAGTTCTTTTATTAAATACTCTATATGCTTTACTGTTTGTTGAGTACCCTAAAAAGATCGCCTCATCAGCTTTAGCATCAAATTTAGCAAGGTTGTCTTTTGTATTGAGTATAAAACACTTACAACCAAAGGCACGAAAGTATCCAATGTTGGGCTTTCGACCTTTCCAAAGTTCATATGGGGTTTTCTTAAGTATAGGTCTGACTAGAGCCCCGTTCAGTATATAACATGTTGTGTGAACAGCTTCACCCCAGAAGTACTTTGGAAGCCTATTTTCACTCAGCATCGTCCTAGCTATTTCAACAATGGTTCTATTTTTCCTTTCAACAACCCCATTTTGTTGAGGTGTTCTTGGAGCAGAGAAGTTGTGGTCAATACCACAGGTTTCACAAAATTCATCAAACTGTTGGTTTTTGAATTCTCCACCATTGTCGCTTCTAATGTGAGCTACTTTTAGGTCTTTGTCATTTTCAAGTTTTCTGATCAATGTGGTGAACATCTCAAAGGTTTCATCCTTGCTACTAAGCAAGATGATCCAAGTATACCGAGAGAAATCATCTACAATAACCAAAGAAAATTTCTTACCTCCCAAGCTGAGTGGCTGGATAGGTCCGAAAAGATCTAAGTGTAGTAATTCCAATGGCCTTTTGGTTGAGACGACAGTTTTACTATGAAATGACTTTTTAGTTTGTTTTCCTTGCTGACAGGCTTTACATAACTGATCTTTTTCAAACTTTAATTTGGGTAATCCCTCAACTAATTGCTTTCTAGCTAATTTGGCAAGAAGATCCATGCTGACATGCCCAAGTCTTCTATGCCATAGCCAGGAGTTGTCCTCTTTAGATACTAAGCATATATTTTTAGAAAACTGTTTTTCCAAGTTCAACATATATACATTTTCTACACGAGGGGCAGTTAAAATCAATTCATTTGTATTTCCTTTGAGTATTTGACACTTAGTATCATCAAATACAACCCTTCTGCCGCTCTTGCAAAGCTGAGCTACACTCAACAGGTTGTATTTTAGACCTTTAACTAAGGAGACATACTCAATGGTTGGGTTACCTCCGATAGTACCTGAGCCGACTATCTTACCCTTCTTGTTGTCTCCAAAGCTTACACTTCCACCTCGTTTAAGCTCTAGTGTGATGAACTGAGTTTCATCACCTGTCATGTGCCTTGAGCATGCGCTGTCTATATACCATAGTTTTGACTTCTCCACGCATGTCAAGCTGACCTGCAGTTCAAACTATTCATTTTTAGGTGCCCAATTTCTTTTGGGTCCTTTCTTGTTAGTGTAGACAGGTGCAAAATCGTGTTTCAACTTATGACGGCATACTTTTATGGTGTGGCCTGGTTTACCACAGAAGTCACAAAAAGGTACCTTTTGTGGGTTAAACTGAGTATAGTCAGCATTATTGTGTTGGGCATGCCAACATACTTTTGTGGTATGCCCTTTTCTTCCGCAGAAGTCACATTGGACAGTCCGCTTGTTATGCCAACACACATCCTTTGTGTGTCCACGTTTTCCACACCATTTACATTGAGTGACTTGCTTATGCTGACTATTATTTGAGTACTCAGCAGGGGCTTTGTTTAAGCCTTTCCCTTGACTTTGTAGGTGTGTGATATCCTTCCTAAGTTTCTTCGACTCAGATTGGACCTCCGTGACAAACTTATGTAAGATTTGCATGTTGGTATGCAAGTCAGAGTTGTCCTGGAGAAGATATCGGAGATCACTCAGCTTGACCTCTTCAATCTCATCACAGCGCCTGCTGAGTGCCTTAATCTTTTTGTTACACTTCTTAGTAAGTGTATATAAGTCACTCAGGGCATTCACCATTTCATTTCTAAGCAAAAGTAAAGATGTTACCTCATTGTTGTGGTTCTCTTGGTCAGTTCCATCAGAAAGGTCAGCATGCTCAGACTGGGATTGGTCAGCTCCATCATCTGCCATAAAACATATGTTGGCTGTTTCATTTTGCTCAGCTTCAGATGATGTTGACTCATCACTGTCACTCCATGTGGCTACCATAGCCTTTTTGCTTCCCTTCTTCTCTTTCTTGAGATTGGGACAGCTTGACTTGATGTGCCCGGTTTGATGACACTCAAAACATGTGACAGATTTCGAGATGTCCTTCTTGTACTTGTCGCTTGACTCAGCTTTGTACTTATCATTTCTTCTAAATGATCTTTTGCCATTTCTATCATTTCTTCTGAACAGCTTTTTCATCTTTCTGGTGAACATGGCCAATTCCTCATCATCGGTTGACTCAGCTTCAGTTGAGTCTGCTTTCATGACAAGGGATTTTTGTTTCTTATCCTCTGATTTTTCTTTTTCTTTGGCTTCAAAGTTTTTCATAGAGATTTCATGGGTCAGCAAGGATCCTATCAGCTCATCATATTTGTAGGTAGTCAAGTCCTGAGCTTCCTCTACGGCTATTTTCTTTGCTTGCCAGCTCTTGGGCAGACTTCTCAGAATCTTCTTCACTTGTTCTTCTTCAGTGAAGCTCTTTCCAAGCCTTTTTAGCTCATTTATAATGTTTGTGAACCTTGCGTTCATTTCTGAAATGTCTTCATTTTCTTTCATCTCAAACAACTCGTAGAGTCTCATATGTTGATTGACTTTAGACTCTTTAACTTTGCTTGTGCCTTCATAGGTTACTTCAAGCTTCTTCCAGATCTCCTGTGCTGACTCACAACCTGAAATCTTATTGTATTCTGCAACATCTAACGCACAGTGAAGCATATTTATAGCCGAAGCATTATTTTGTAGTTTTCTGAGGTCATCCTCTGTCCACTCAGCCTCACTCTTAACAATTTTCTCATCGTTAATAGTTTTGTATGGCACATGTGGACCTTGAACAATTGCAAGCCATGCACTCATGTTTGTGGCTTGAATAAAGTTCTTCATCCTATTCTTCCAGAATGTATAATTCGATCCAAAGAATAGGGGTGGTCTAGTGATTGATAATCCCTCAGTGAGTATCTGTGTTGTTTGGTTTCCAGGAAGGAAACGAGTGCTATTCTCACCCATTTTTAGGGATCAGCTCAAGATTGTTAAATCTCTGAGTAGTGAGCTTTTGCGCTCTGATACCACTTGTTGGTCCCTGATAATTAGTTCCAAGGGGGGGGGGGTTAGGAACTAATATAATTTTTTCGCAATTTAATTAAGCTGACTAGAAGTAATTTTTGAGAGTTTATTAACTCTGCTATTGGTCAGCTTGGTGAGATATGTTCGAAGACAGATTTAATCAGATGTTGACTAAAGTTGTCTTCTTGTGAGTTGAGAATTGACACTCTTGGAGGTCAGCTTCTAACTCAGCACCACTTATTTACTCAAGGTCAGCTTAGGCAATTTATATGCTGAGTAAATTTAGCAAACAACACATACAATATAAGAGAGAGTTCAGAGATTACTCAGTATCACTTATCCTGGTTCGGCCTCTCTGCCTACGTCCAGTCCCCAGAGTCCTCTGGGCTTTTTGATTCCAATACTGAGCTCTTTAACCGTAGAGCACAAACCAATTACAAGGCAGTTGAATATGCAAGAGTACCTTCCTCTATTCGTCTACTCAACTCCTACTAAGTGCTACAACCCAGCACCTAGATTTCTTTACTACTGAAATGCTTACAACTTAGCACTCAGCTTCACTCTCTCAATATTGCTATTGATCACAGACTTGTTCCTTTTTGAACTAAAGAACACTTTAGATGATTACAACTCAATCTAGCATTTACACATAGAATAGAAACGTGGGTGTAAGATTCTTTTTGTATTTGAGTGCTTTTGAAACTTTCTCTCTTGTATTTTTCTTTTTATGCTTCTGTCTTGTGTCTATTTTGGTTCTTCGATTGTCCTTTTATAGACGGAAAACTGTGGACTTGATTGTTTAAAATGTCTTGACCGTTGTGACCAAAACGGCTCTTTTGGGGAACATTTTCTGGGAATCTTCAGGCTGCACACCATTCCCTGCTTCTGTATTTCTTCAGGCGTCAGGTTGTCTTTTAGCGTCTATTTTGTTTGTTTGTGACAGTTGTCTGTTTCCAATAATCCAACGTCCCATGACTCTCGGAATCAGTCTTCTTAGGTATCTTCGAGGTTCCAATTATTGGTGCAGATGTTTGGCAGACTTTGTCTTTTAGTAGAACGGATCCTTCATGCTGTCCTGATGAATACTCAGCTTTGCTTGTTCATGTTTCATGCTGAGTTCCTCCAAGGTCAGCCTTGTTTTGTTTGTCCGTTACTGAAGAGGTCTTCAGCTTTAGTCAGCTCGTTTTGTTTCCGAGCTTTAACTCCACTTTAGCTTCCATACTTTCATGCTGAGTTCTTTTCTACTCAGCTTCGCTTGTGCTGACTTTTGTCCTGTCTTTTACTTTATATATATATATTTTTGCACTCAAGATTCAACAAACATATTAGTACAATTAAATCAAAGCATTTAAATTTAATTGTCTCTTAATCATGGATGATTTTGTCAAATCAAAATCTTGTGGAAAGGTGTTTCAACAAGTGTCACATCCAAGGAGTCAGAAGACCATTGGAACAAGATGGGTCTTCCGCAACAAGCTGGATGAACAAGGAAATGTAGTCAGGAACAAAACAAGGCTTGTAGCTCAGGGCTATAATCAGCAATAAGGTATTGACTACGGTGAGACCTTTGCCCCAGTGGCAAGGCTAGAGGCTATTAGAATTTTATTCGCTTATGCAAGTTATATGAACTTTAAACTGTTTCAAATGGATGTTAAGAGTGCATTCCTTAATGGAGTTATAAATGAGGAAGATTATGTTAATCAACCTCCAGGGTTTGAGGATCCTAAATTCCCAAACCACGTTTATAAACTCAAAAAGGCTCTGTACGACCTCAAGCAAGCACCACGTGCTTGGTATGAGAGGCTGACCAGTTTCCTGCTGACTAGAAACTATGTCACAGGCAAAGCTGATACAACCTTATTCATTAAGAGAAAGGGTAAAGATACCCTGCTGGCTCAAATATATGTTGATGATATTATTTTCGGTGCTACTAATGAGTCAATGTGCAAAGAATTTAGCAAGCAAATGCAGACTGAGTTTGAAATGTCAATAATGGGAGAACTCAACTTCTTCCTTGGACTTCAAATCAAACAAGGGAAAAATGGCATCTTCATCAGTCAAGCTAAATATGCCAAGGAGATATTGAAGAAATATGATCTTAAAAATTGCAAACCAATATCTACTCCTATGGGCACTGACACTGTCCTTTGTGCTGACGAGAATGGTAAGTCGGTGGACAGCAAATTATATCGAGGTATGATAGGCTCTCTACTTTACTTAACAGCAAGTAGACCGGACATTCAGTTCTCAGTATGCTACTGTGCTAGATATCAATCTAACCCTAAGGAATCTCATTTGCAAAGCTCAGTGAACGCAGGTTTATGGTATCCCAACACTCATGATTTTACACTCGTTGGATACACTGACGCTGACTATGGACGAGACAAGCTTGAACGAAAAAGCACCTCTGGAGGATGTCACTTCTTAGGAAGCTGTCTTGTATCCTGGTTCAGCAAGAAGCAAGCGTCAGTAGCCTTGTCTACCACTGAAGCTGAGTACATTGTTGCTGGACACTGTGGTGCTCAAGTCCTATGGATTAAGCAACAGCTTGAAGACTATGGTGTTCAAACAAAGACAATTGAGGTCAAATGTGACAACAAAAGTGCAATTGATCTATCAAAGAACCCAATTCAGCACAGCAGGATGAAGCATGTCAGCATCAGACATCACTTCATTAGAGACCATATACTCAAGGGTGAGATAAAGCTGACCTATGTCCCAACGGGTGAGCAGCTTGCGGATATCTTCACAAAGCCACTGGCTCGTGAGCAGTTCAGCATACTGAGAGAAGCCATTGGTATGTTTAATCCTCTTTAGTAAATTCCAGCTCTTAATATATATTCGTGCTGAGCGAATTACCATGCCGAATGACTTATGCTATTGCTTGCTAAGTGGATAGATGTATGCTGAGTATTTAATGCTAAATGAATGAATATCACATACTGAGCAAATATGCGCACTGAGTAGTTATCTCAAACTGAGCAACCAACTACTTAAACCATCCGTTTGTATAAAACTGACTACTCAGAATATAGAACGTTTAGAATTCTAAACGCTGAGTACAAGATCCGTTGCATTTAATGCTAAAGCACGCGAATAGCCACCTAGGATGACGTATGCGCCGAATGTGTCATAAAAGCCAGGATCCTTGTCGGTTGACAATCCCAAGGCAAAACTGACACATGGATTCGATAAGATCCACCTTTCACAGCTATAAATAATGGGCAAATCCCCATTTTTATCTCTTTACACTTACCGAATTCTCTGGCATAAGCACTTTCTCTCTAAAAACTCTCAAAACCTCCAAACCCCTCTCTGAAACTATGACTAAGGTTTCCGTAAACATCTCCGGTGCTGGTCACCCTAAGACCAGTTCCGATGAACCTTCCAGGCATTCTACTCCGCCTGAAACGACTAAGGCCACCACACCGAGCAAAGGCAAAGCTGGCCAAGCCACCTCCTCTAAAGGAAAGCAGACCAAAGTCAGAAACTATACTAAGGTCTTCGAAGATGTTAGAGAGTGCAAGATAGACTTCTCAAGATGGTTCTCTGAGGCTTTCGAAGAAACCGAGCAACCATTCTGTGAATGGATATCGAAGAATGGCTGGACGGAGCTGTTCTCAATTAGAGATCCAACTTATCCTGACTTAGTAAGGGAATTCTACCATAATCTGCGGGTTGCTGACGATAACCAGGACTACCTAGTAACTGTGGTAAAAGAGAAAACAATTTTTATCAACCATACCTACCTTGCCAACTTGCTGAAACTGAAGAATGAAGGAACAAAACTGAGGAGGACTGGTGATCATGAAGGAACTGGGTACTCTGCAACCTTTTGCAAGCCCGCAGGTCATTCTAGAGAAATCTCCAGTTCCTCAATGGGCCAGCACCAAAAGATGGCACACTACCTGCTGACCAATTATATCTTCCCAAAGATAAATTGCACCAGCTCAGCAACAAACTTCGAGCAATGCTTCATATGGCATATGCTGACCTACAAGCCTATCAACATGCCAGTATTCTTAATTGCCGGCTTCCAAAGGAGCACTGGAACTCTAAGGCTGGGCTCACTCATAACCAGAATCCTCAAGGACCATCAGATTGACCTATTCGAGGAAACTGAGGCCCAAGGCTCTGAGATAACAGCTGCTGCGCTACGTGCCTTGAAGTTTGACCAACCTGTTAAGAAAGCCAAAGGTGGTGATCAGCCTGCTGAGGAGACTGTCCCAAAGAAGGGCAAAAGAACAAAGGCTCCAACTGCCCGCAAAAGGAAATCTGTTGGGACTCCTTCGAAAGATGCTGAGTCGCCGGCCAAGAAGCTGAAGTCAGCTGCTCAAAAAGGTCAGGAGAGACCTAAGTCAGCTAAGAAGAGAAGCAGGCAAGATGAGCCTGATACAGAAGAAAGAATGGATGCTGATGAGCAACCTCTGAAGAAGAATAAGTCTTCAGAGCTGACCCCTATTGATGTTATCCCCACTGACTTCATTAATCCTAGTGACTCTAACTTCACACAATGTCAGGGAACTGAAGCTGAGCATCAAGAAGACGATGTACAACTGGATGATCAGTTCATCACACAGGTTGAAGAAGAGCTAGAAGAAGACGAAGGGAATGATCAACAGGAGGAAGAAGAAAGTGATCAGGATAACACTGAGGAGACAACCAGTGGAGAGGAAGCTGCTGACCCAACTAATACTGAGTTGGCTGCAGAAAAAGAACAAGAACAAACTGACCAGCTCAATGCTGATCAAGAAGAGACTTCTCCTCCTCACTCAGTAGAGTCTATCCCAGCTGACACTACACCTCCTCGAAGAAGAAGACTAGTAAAGGCAAGTCAGACAACTGTCATTGACCTTCTTGTTCCGAAGCCGACCAAAGATCCTTCTACACTTAAGCTAAAGTTTTTCAACAAACAAACTTCAATGTTTCTACCAGCTTCTCTTGAAAAGCAAGCCTCTGTTTCTTCACTACAGGAACAAGCCGACTTGAATGCTTCTACCAACCCTACAAGCCAAACCGAGCAAGTTCTCGATAATGTTGCTGCTCCAAGCACTGTGCTGACTAAGGAAATTCTTGCCACTCTCAGCACTGAACCCAGTCAGCCTACTTCTGCACCAACCATCATTCCTGCCGATCAATCATCTCTCCAAAAGAATCAAGTGCAGATTGCAAACCCCCTTCCAGTCACTGACCATATCGTCATTGAGAAAAATTTGACTCCTCCATCAACTGGTCACACTGAGGAAACTAGGCAACCTGATGAAGGATCACTCAGCTATCTGCATGCCACCGAGTCTGGTAGACAACTCATCAACTCGGTGCAGTCATTAATCCAAAATCTTCATCAAAATGTTGAACCTACTGCTGGGTCTACCAACAATGTGTCAACTCAGCTGTCTCAAGTCACTCAGCTTTTAAATGAACTTAAAGGACTGAAGGATCTGCTAAGTAATATGATCTCAATTCAATCACAACAGCCCAAGCAGGACTCAATAACGAAGCTGGCTGAACTCCAACTGACAACGGTTCAACATCTTAACACTCTTCAAGGACAATTCCAGACCTTGTCAGTTGCGAACACTCAATATGCAACTTCTGATGAAGTTAAGATGCTCTTTGCCCAGCTTCACACTGAGCAAACCAAGACCAACCATCAGCTGGCTTCCTACTCTCAATGCTCGATGGAGCAAATTAGCGAAGCAGTTCGTTTGCTGAACTTGAATAAGCAAGAGATGGACACTGGCCAAATGAAGCAGAATGAGATACTGGTCACTACCCAAAAGATTTTCACCCATGTGCGTCATAACAATATCCAGCGTCAATATTATGACTCAGCCCTGCTGAAGACATTTCATCAAGTTTTTGCTGCACTGTCCGATACAATTACTTGGGTGGGTAAGTCTCAAGCCTACATACTGAGCATGCTCAGCGCAGCTGAACTCGGTATACCTAAAGAGGTATTGGATGAAGGCGTTGTTATCTTCGACGACATCAATGAAAGTGCCGACAAGCTTAAGGAGCTGTCCGCCGTACTGACCAACGCGGCCTTAACCGACTCCTTCCGAATTCCTCCTCCTCCCGATGCTGACAAAACGGGGGATAAAGAACAAGCTAGAACTCAGCAGGAGGCTGCTAGAAGTAGTCAGTCTAAGCAAAAGAAGAAGAAATAGAAATAGGCTAACACAGTCTTCTTCTTTACTTTGTAGTTTCTATGTTTCTTTTTGCTTATCTTTTTGTTGTATATGCTGACTACTTTATTTTAATACTTGCATCTTTTATCCAAACTTGAAGCTATTTCATATGATGCTGAGTATTATGCTACTAGGTATCTTCAAATACATCAACTGTGTTTAGAGGCCGAACCTGGATAAATCTGCTGAGTAACATCTTTCTAACCTTAAACTCCTAAATATATATATTGCTTGCTTAAACAAAACTGACCAAGTAAAGAGGTCACGTTGAGTTGTGTGTGTTGAGTATCTAAGTTCAGGAATAGACTCAAGTGCTATCTCCTGACTCAAAGAAAGAAGCTGACTTAGTCACCAGTTGACTAAGCTAGTGTCTTAATTTACTCAGCGCGCTGTGTAATCCTTTTTCAAAGAGAAAGAAGTCAGCCTTAACGTACTAAAATTTAAAATAGTTCCTATCCCCCCCTTGGAACTAACTTGTTACGTTATAAGGGACCAATAAGTGGTAATAGAAAATGATGATAAATCTTATAAATAAGTAAAAGTGATAATAATGATGATAAATCCTATATTGAACCTAATTTAATGCATATATCGAATCTAAATAATGATGATAAATCTTATAAATAAGTAAAAGTGATAATAGAAAATGCAACCAATTAATCTAAATCGGAGAAGAAAAACCATTCTAAAATTAAAAGTCATGCGCATGCGTTAATTAAATAAGAGTAAAAATGATTATGCTGATAAGTAGTATACAAAGCCATCAATTAAAAGTTATTGGAAAAAATGCAAACATGACCTTAAAATTTTAAATGGCCATATTAAGTTTAAGATCAAAATTTTCATCAATTCTTCACCAAGTTGATCCATTAATCTTCATATTATTGAATTTTTCTTCTTTTCGAGTTGTAGTCTTCTATTTGAGGAGGAAGAAGGAAGATTGTCTTCCTTTTTCCTCCTTGCACCGTTCTGTTATTTTATTTTTTTCTTTTTTATTCAATAAATTATAGTTGAATTGCATGTATTTCACCAAATCCCCTATTCCGTTTGAATTGCATCTGTTGTTTGTTATCTTTTCATTGATAACTTTTTTCTGTTTTAGCAAGAGCAGAAATGGTAGATCTTATACGTAGATCACTACATCTACGTGATTGCAAAAGAAATGACTTAGATCCGAAGATTCGGAAGAGTTTAAATGCTGAAGATGGGAATACATGTGTTTTTATGCAAATTTGGTATTTGAAGAAGTATATATTTCATATATTGTTTATTTTATCTGTACCTTTAATGGTTTATTTTGCTCGTTGTAGTCGTTTTTTTACCTTTATGGATTTTGTAATAGGCATAGCTTGTACTTATGTAAGGTTTTATTCCTTACTTTTCTTGTTGTACTTGATGTTTTCGTATCTATAAAATGATGTATGCACTTTTATAAAAAAAAAATATGGCTCTGTTTGGCAATTAGCTGTTAACTGATAGCTGTTAGTTGACTACCTTTTTGGTTAGTGGATTTGACTAGCGGATTGTGTGAACTTGTTTGATAAAACTTAAATCTAATTGTTAATAGCTATTTGTGTAAAATGACAAATAAAAACATGGTAAAACATTTATTTGGGATTAAAGAATATTAATTAAGGGTAAAAATATCTATAAATAGAGATGGAGTAATAAGAGCATCTCCAACGGCCTTTTAAGTTGATTCTTAAGTTAAAATTTGAGGAGAGATAATGAAAAATCAGCTCCAACAACCTCTTAGTGGCTCCTCAAATCACTAAGGCCTTGTTTGATAATCGATTTAATGACTTAAATTAAAATATTAAGCACTTATTTAATTTAAGTACGTTTGATAATAATTATTTCTCCATTACTTAAACTAGTAAATTAAGTTAAAAAAACACTTATTTTGGTAAGTTAAAATATTTAATTTAAGTTAAATATTATCAACGAATATTTTTATAATAATTAAATTACTCAATATTTTCAGCACTTATAATATTCAGCACTTAAAATTCAGTACTTATTTTTTCAGCACTTAATTTTCAGTTTTATCAAACGGCACATAAGAGTTTCTTCATCCTCTCTATTAATAGAGAGACTCTCTCCTCTTTTTTTTTTTGCCTCGTAATTCATTTTTTATTAATAATTTATTATTGGGGAGTCCCTCTCCTCACAATATTGGTAAATATAACAACAATTAATAATTTTAATGATAAAATAATAAATAAAGAGTGAATACAATGAGTATTGTTGGAGATGAAATATCTTAGTCACTCTTTGATAACTGGTGATGAAATCTTCGATCGGAGCACTTCCCTGTGAGGCGCCGTTTGGATCGACGGGGGACACTCCGATGCCAAAGTTAGTAATTTATCAGAGAATAAACTATAAGCACGAAGTAGGTTTTTGGAAAGTGTGTATCTCAATAGCTTGGGGTGCAAGCTATTTATACTTATGTAATTGTAACTCTTGGTAACTAGAAAGTCTCCATTAATGACTCATTAATGGCGGTTACTGATCTTATTCAAGTATGATCGTTAGCTCATTAATGGATTGTTTCTTGCCTTTATTAACGTCTGTTTCCTCATTGGGAATCGGCTTTACCGTTCTGCGGGCGTATCGAGGTTTGACGACGGATCTCCCAATGCGTGTTGAGGAATATGTAGATATGCCACCTCTAAGCCTTGCTTCATACGCCATTGTTTTGGCGGTCCTCCTTATCCGCGGTTGTTTGGTTAATTACTCTTTTGATCACGTGGATAATATCTGGATGTTATTACAAGCCCCCTAAAAATGCCCTTAAAGTCCTTTAGGGCTTTTGATCTTCTGAGTGTGCTGTCAATAGGCGGCCTATTGATAGATGCTCTGTCCCAGGTCATACTTTGGTTGCCAAGTGTCTGAGGCGCGCGCGTCGAGGTGAGTGATGTCTTCTCCCTTTTAAACTTTTTCTTTCTCTTTCTTCCGATTTCACTTCTTCATTGTTTTAACTTCTGGTTTTCGCCTGAGCTTCCCCCGAAGTCGTTTCGTGCCCATAACCTGTTCGTTAGAATTCCTCTCTTTCGTCTCGGGATTTCGGTAAAAACACATCTTAAAACAAAAACATATATATATATATATATATATATATATATAATATTAACAACAAAAACATAATTAAATATGTATATAATATTAAAAGCCAATAAGGGTCGGTCCAAGTGGGAATGAGCTGAATCTCTTTTCGGATGAGCGTTTAGTATTTCACTCCAAATCGCAGTAAATTTAACGTTTGCTTAGGTTTATATAACCGCAATGTTTAATATTTTCTGAAAATTGCAACGTTTTTGGAGCTTTTTATGAACAACTGTTTGTATAGTTATTTATTATTGATAAAATTATCCTTTTATTTTCATAAAAAAAAATGTTTCTTTCTTAACATTATTTCCATTTTTATAACATCATTATCGAAACAATAAGATTTTATTGCATTCAATAAATTTTTATTTTTATTTTTTATTATTTAGATTATTTTTATTAATCTACATCCTTCTATTTATAAATTTTTAAATTACCGATCTTTATTTGCAAATAGAACAA
The DNA here is from genome assembly GCF_963576675.1 of Euphorbia lathyris. Classification (NCBI taxonomy): domain Eukaryota; kingdom Viridiplantae; phylum Streptophyta; class Magnoliopsida; order Malpighiales; family Euphorbiaceae; genus Euphorbia; species Euphorbia lathyris. Next base: position 63,469,217 of record NC_088919.1, read on the forward strand.
ACCAAGAACAATTTTTTTATACTTTACCTTTTTATATATTAACACCAAAATGTAATCATAATTTATCAAACATTAATCATCATTCATGAAACAACGGGTAAATTTCATCAATGGTGTACAATCTTTACTCTATTTCACACTTTAGTGTACAACCTTCATTTTGTCTCACTAATATGTACGACTTTATAGGTGACCTCCCACTTCGGTGTACAACAGGTAAAAATGACCGATCAACCTGGTCAAACCTGACATATCACATTTTTCAACCCATTCCATGAGAAATGTGGATCCACTTTATATTCAATTTACCATTCTACCCTCTTCTTCATCTTTTTCTCTCCTCCAAAGCACAAAACCAGATCTACAAATCTTTTTCTCTCTATATCGAGGAAGATGTTTGCATTTGCCAAATTCCCATCTGCTATTTATGGATGCAATCTTCTTCTTTCTCGGGTTCAGCTCCTCGATTTCGAATCACAGCTTGCTAGGACTGATTGCAGTGGCGATATAGTTCTTTAGATAATTTTTGAAGGTCGTGAAAGCAAATTAAGACGCTTTCCTTAGCTTCACTAAGCGGTTTTTGAAGTTTTGAAAAAGGGTCCGCTTCTCAAAAGCTGAGATATCTATCTATGAAATAAAGGAAGAAAACTTATTCAGAACACTATTCCAGTGAGTTCTCCTATGGTGAACAAAAAGATGAACCCTACAACAAATAATATGGGTGTTTTGTATTGTATCGAATCCGTTTTCGACTTATGAATTGGCTTTTGCTTTAAGCTCTGCAACATTTTCTTTGCTGACACTACGCCAAAACCCTCTTCAGACGACGGTTAAAAACCGTCGTCCCGCGAGATATAAATCTGTCACGAGGCTCGCTGCCGTCTATTGCACCTTCAGACGACGGTCAGGTTCTGTCATGTTTCGTCATCACACATGACATTAGCCTATTTTCTTACTGTCATTTTACCATTGTTACGATGCAACTTATTTATTACTGACGTCACCTTTAATGTCATCAAATGACATTTTTACAATTAAAACCGTCAGGTTAGCGTGTGGGAAATTGGCATATTTAATTTGAGATGACAGTTCGTATAATAATTTATGCCGTTATAGCCTGTTTAGATGGCACACGTCTTAATCAATCATGTCAAAGGATTTTTTTTCATGTGACAGAAACATTAATTTTAATGTCTTTTTATTGATGTTTAGATGACATTTTTAAAAATTAAAATGTCACTTTATGCCTTCTTCTTCGTTTGAATTTCTGGTTTTTATACCTGAATACAAAAACATTCTAAAATATGAAGATTAAATTCTGTATATCAATGGTTTTAATTTTATTGGAGACCAATACTCATAATATGTTTACATTTGTGCCTAACGTCAATCCATATCGTGAATAACCAATACATTTCTGAATTAAAACACAAAAAAATAACCAATATCTTCCATAAGTCAATGATACATCTTGGAGTAATAATTAGGCCTATAATCCCAAAGGTCTTGCTATCTGCAAAAGCCAAGCAGGTCATTAATATTACACACAACCCTAAACTCAGTAGTAATTACGTGACCCTTCCCCTAACACGGCCTTTCACTTACCACAATCATATCACTATAAATATATGCATCATAATTCAGAATCATACCTTCTACAGCCAGAAAACTTACCACCAATGGATCCCCTTGTTGAAACTCCAGGAGAAATAATTGCTGACTTGAATAAGTTGTACATGGAGAACCTAGAGTGGCTTCTGGCCATCAATGGTACGTATGTTAATCCATAGTTGTTTTGTAACCCTTCTGTTGGGGTTTTTGTGTCCTATAGACAATTGTTCTAGAATACAAACTTAATGTAAATGAAGTGTTCTTTATATCATTTGTTTTAATGAGATATGGTTTCATAACTATATAAAGGCAATCCCTTTTAAGAACTAAATAAAGTCTAATAAGAGGAAATCCGTAAGTTTGTTTAAAGTGATTATAAAGTGTTCATACAAGCATGAAGTGAGACGAAACTTTATAATAAACTAATTAACTTAAAACCACCCCAACTCAAGTAATATGTTTAGGATTGACATATCACTGCTGAGACTTGCGTGTAACAATGTCTTCTGTCGAGACAGAAAGCTGATCTCACAAGCTTCATATATACAGATATCTGGACAGTTACATTAATCCAATGAAAAGAAGTTCATTAGGATTGGAGACCCGACTTGAGATAACAGGATGGGTAGATTCATCATTGTCACATGTTCATCTCATTGGTATTAATAGGTATAAGTAATCCTCAGACTCAAAGGAATGTTAATTGGTGATTCTGGATTATGAAATGTGATGCTTTGATCTTGTTGTAACACGATCCATAACAGAGATGACTCTGGGGTGTGAACGGCAGACGTTGGGTATCACAGGAAGTAATCGCAGGATAATTATACACTGGATTGAGCATTTATCACTCCCGATAAATGGGAGATACGTCCATGGATCGCTTGTGGAAGACTCGACTCTAAATCCTTGCAAGGTGATAGCTTAAGACGTGAAATACAGATTTCACTTAACCTATCTAATTGGAGTTGACTCGGCCTGTACAAGTAAAACGAACGTCTCGCTATATGTGACTTCACATTATCCATAGTCATAAGATTCAGTTCAAGGATGTAGTTGATAAAGGATCGAATTATACTGTAACCAATACGGAAAGGTCAACGACAGAATCAACCTGTCTTCTTATAGCTCTGGGGGAATGTTTCGGATTTTCTAATCACATTTTGCGTACTCATACCGTTATGCAAAGATTAAATATAATTCTGTGAAAATTAATTTAATAGTTGCATACGGCTAGAAGCAATAAGAACCTAATGGGTCACACATAAGACTTGGAGCCCAAAGGAGAAACGGATGTTAATTAATTGATGGAAGCCCAACTGAGACCACTAAGGCCCAGTATATAGGGTGGGGCGATTTTTATGTATAATAAATACATAAACATTTAATTTGATTTTAACAATTCTAATTAGATTATAATTGTGAATTAAATGAATTAAAAGATAAATAAGTTAGGAGTTTTAATGAGATTAAATTGCACCTATTATTATCCTATAAGGTTACTATTATTATCTTTATATTTAAGATATAATTACAGATAATAAATAAGAATTATATTCCGAATTAAATTCTTATTCAGTAACCTAATTCTATCTAACTAGGGTTTAGATGCAAGAGAATATAAATACCCCCCTATATGTGAATTTCGAATTACACATACACAAGCCGGGAGAGAGAATTTCGACCAACACAAAAGGGACGAGATTATCCACCGTTTCCTTCCATTCAATTGATTACATCTCTTTTCTCTTTATCCTTGATCTTGTGTTGATTAATTAGAGAAATCTATTTTGGTTGTTTTATACGGTTGAATTCTAACTTGATCTTCAATTGTTTTGTTTTGTGCTCGGAAACTCGAAGTAAGAGTTGTGGGCACTTCGATTGTAACGGTAGATAGAACTTCATAAAGGTATTTCCTTCTATCCCTCTTTATATGAAATAACGATTAACGGATCTTGGGTTAATGGAAATAGGTTAAAAAAATTTATATTTCCGCTGCCAAACGTTTGGCTATTTTTCTTCAGTGGTATCAGAGCCTGCGTTAAATCCGTTATTTCATATATGAAAATTTAGAATTTTTTCAATCAGATTGAATAAATATTTATAGTTAGGTTAATTAACAAATCTGTTTTGATTAATTAGTTCTAAAGATAAATAAGTTTTAATTAATTGTTGATTAAAATAGTTTATGCATATGTTCCTAATTATTTCGGTTGATAATCGTTATAACAAAATCTATTAGTTTTATAGTTAGATTGATAAAAGTTAATTTTATTGATTCTAAAGATAAAATGGAAAGTCTATAATAGGTTTTCTTATTTTCTGAAAATCGTTTTAAAACCGTTTTAAAACTGATATATATATATATATAATTATTTAATAATAATAAAAAAACTATTTTGGATAGCAGCGTGAGGCGCGACCCGGCTGCTGTCGCGCGGTTGGCCGCCGCTGCCGCAAGGCAGCGGCGGGCCAGACGCGTTAGGGCTGCTGCCAAACGGCAGCAGCTGTGCCCTCGGGCCCGGCCCGAGACCCACTTATTTTTAAACCGTTTTAAAATCAGTTTTAAATATATTTATGTATATATATGTTTCAGAAATTAATAGTTTTCTGTTTTGATTATCGAATGAAAATTTATTTAAAAGTTTGTTTTACCTATTTGTAAATCAAAAGTATTAAATGAATTGAAATCAAAATAATTGGGACATGCATAATCAAAGTTTTGTATAGTTGTATTAATCCAAAGGTTAATATAGAAGATACGAAACTGTTAGAATTAAAATTGGATGAAAAGTTAATTTGATGTGTTAATGTGATTAACCTAAATATTACATAAAGTATTTATGTAATCAACCAATTAAATTTATTTAATTGAGTCTATGTATGTTTGGAGTTATGGACATATTTGGACCCTCTTTTAGTCTTTTGGTATTTTTGAAATAGGGCCTGTGAGTCCTGCCTTTCTACTATCTATTGTAATTTCTCCTCTCATCTAATTCCCTTCAAGTTAATTGAAGTTTTCTTTAGTAGAATAGAAATTAATATGTAATTTCAAGGCGCCATGGAGAAGACAGAGGACCTAAAGAGAAATATGTAATAGTTAGTATTTCCCTAGGTTTGGCCCTTTATTCCATCTCTGGCTCGACGGAATAATTTAGATGATATGTCCATAACGCCAATGTATGTGTCTGATGTATGCTAAAGCAAATCAAGACTAAGTTAGATTATGAGACTTAAAATAAAAATCACTCACTAATCAAAAGTTAAGTAAATAAGCAAATTATTAAAATCGGTTGCCCCTCCCTAATATTATAATTCAGCCGGCAGTACTGGGGGCCTTTGGGTTGTTGAGTAAACTCAAGCTCGGGGTCTTATGGTAACACCTGAATTATTGAAAATAATCTTTTCATGAATATGGGGTAATACTTAAATTAGATTATGATAATTGGATGAGTAAACTCATGTTTTCATAAACTAATGGGCAATATGGTTGGGATTAATATGAATAGCATATTAGTTACTAATGTAGTTAGTAATCCAATAACCTAGGAATCACATCAAAGATGTGATTGATTACATGAATCTACCTAACAAATGAGACTAGCTTGTTGAGTAAACTCAAGGTGAAATCTCAGGAGTTAGGATCCTAGCTCACTAAAGGATTTGCGAAATTCTTCGAATTAATATGGAGGGCTATTAATTTGGCAAAATAGTGGGAGCAATCTAAAATAAACAAAAGGCCTATAATTTTAGATTGATGTATTTTAAAGCAAATGAATAACATACGTTTACTCTTTCTCACTCTCAGGTTAAATTATAACACTCTTAAAATCATGACTAAAACCAATCTGCAAAACATTCTTACCGATAACAAGTTGAACGGTTCAAACTTCACCGACTGGTTTCCTAACCTCAAAATCGTTTTGAAGTTCGATAAGATAGGGTATGTACTTGATACAACGATACCCCCTATCCCAGCTGATGATGCTCCCATCGAAGAAATTGATGCTTACCAGAAGCACAAAGCTGATGACGATCATGCGGGATGCATCATACTTGCATCGATGACACCGGAATTGCAAAGGCAACATGAGGAAATGGATGCCTATTCCATCATCATGCACCTAAAGGAGCTGTTTGGGAAACAGACTAGGTGCGAATGCTACGAGATATCCAAGTTGCTATATTGTTGCAGGATGCAAGAGGGCACATCTGTGATGACACATTGTGTCAAGATGATTGGCTATATTACCAAGCTTTCTAGTATTGGATTCGCGATGGATAACGAACTAAGCATAGACTTAATTCTTCAATCCCTCCTAGAGAGTTATTCACAGTTCATCATGAACTACCAGATGAATGACTTGCAAACCTCTCTTGAAGAGCTTGCAAATATGCTCAAGCCAGTTGAGCCCAATATGAAGAAAGACAAGGCAATACCGGCTCTTGTCATAGATGGATCAAAGAAGAGGAAGGGGAATTTTCCCAATCCTAAATATCCTAAGAAAGGCAAGGGAGCCATGCCCACTAGAGCTAAAGGAAAGGAAGTGAAGAAGACCAAAGGAGAGTGCCACTTCTGTGGTAAAGACGGGCATTGGAGAAGGAACTGCAAGGAGTACCTAGCCTCCCTCAAGAAGGGAAAAGGTGGTGCTTCAACATCTGTTATATTAAAATAAATACAGTTTCACAGTCTGAATCTTGGGTACTTGATACTGTATGTGGATCTCATATTTGTACAAATATGCAGGAACTAAATCAAACTAGGGAATTGAAGAAACGGAGCATAAACTTGCGAGTAGGAAATGGAGCAAGAGTTGCCGCCCTCGCCATTGGAGATTATGCTTTGAGTTTGCCCTCTGGGCTTGTAATAGAATTAGAGAACTGTTTGTATGTTCTAGAAATGTCTCGTAACATTATTTTTATTAGCCGTCTTGTTGACGACGGTTTTCATATTTCAATAAAAGACAAACATTGCGATTTTTATAGAGATGTGATTTTCTATTTTTCAGGAATATCACAAAATGGGATTTATGTGCTAGATGACAAAATTTCTGTTTTCGCAATTGATACCAAAAGACATAAGCTAGATAATTCAACTTACTTGTGGCATTGTCGTTTAGGCCATATAAACAAAAGACGAATGCTTAAGCTACATCAAGATGGGCTTATAAATTCAATTGATCATGAATCATTGGAAACATGCGAATCATGTTTAAAAGGTAAAATGACAAAGACACCCTTTAGCAATAAAGGTGAGCGTGTATCAGACACTCTAGGGTTAATACATTCAGATGTATGCGGTCCTATGTCAGTCCAAGCAAGAGGAGGATTTAGATACTTCATAAGCTTCATAGACGACCATACCCGATATGGTTATATCTACTTGATGAAGCACAAGTCCGAAGCTTTTGAGAAATTCAAATGCTTCAAAAATGAAGTAGAAAATCAATTAGGAAAGAAAATAAAGATACTTCGATCCGATCGAGGTGGCAAATATCTTTCAGATGATTTTCTGAATTATCTAACTAAATGTGGGATATGCTCACAATGGACACCTCCCTATACACCACAACACAATGGTGTATCCGAGAGGAGGAACCGTACGTTACTAGATATGGTACAATCCATGATGAGCATAGCATTACTTCCAAAAACATTCTGGGGCTATGCCTTAGAAACTGCCCTATTCACCCTAAATCTAGTACCAACTAAATCCGCTAGTTCCACACCATATGAATTGTTCATTGGTAGGAAACCCACATTCTCATTCATGAGAGTATGGGGTTGTTCAGCATTTGTCAAACGCATAGCGTCGGACAAACTAGATTCAAAATCTGATAACTGTTTCTTCATTGGATACCCTAAGGAAACTATGGGGTATTACTTCTATCATCCAGATGATCAGAAAGTAATAGTATCCAAGCACGCAACCTTCTTGGAGAAAGAGTTTCTCGAAGAAACAGAAAAGGGAAGCATAATTGAACTTGATGAAGTTCAAGAACAAGAAACACCAACTGAAACAACAGAAGCGGTTGAGGAACCCGAAGGAGTCACATTAGATGAGACTCTAGTGCCACCCATTCGTAGATCGCAAAGAGTTCGTGAACTCCCAATTAGATATGGTTTTCTAGTAGGATACGATGATGAGGTTCCCGTGTTAGACGATGAACCCGAAAACTACGAAGAGGCTCTTAACAGTCCAGATTCTAAAGCATGGCTCGAAGCCATGGATTCTGAGATGGATTCCATGTACACCAACCGAAGGGATAAAACCCATTGGGTGCAGGTGGATCTTCAAAAAGAAGACTGGCATGGATGGAAAGGTTAGCACCTACAAAGCTAGGTTAGTAGCGAAAGGATATCGTCAGAAACAAGGAATTGATTATGACGAAACTTTCTCTCCTGTGGCTATGTCCAAATCAATCATAATAATGCTCGCTATTGCCGCTCACTACGATTACGAGATTTTGCAAATGGATGTGAAAACAGCTTTCCTAAACGGAAACCTGCTTGAGGATGTATATATGATGCAACCTGAAGGTTTCATATCAAAGGATGCAAACAAGGTTTGCAAACTTCAGAGATCCATTTATGGACTCAAGCAAGCATCAAGAAGCTGGAACAAGCGTTTTGACGAAACCATAAAACAATTTGGTTTCGAATAAAATTGCGAAGAAGCTTGCATTTACAAGAAAGCAAGTGGGAGCTCAGTAGCATTTCTAATATTATATGTGGACGATATATTATTAATGGGAAATGACATAGCTCTGCTACAGTCGATAAAAGTATGGTTATCAGGTAACTTCTCCATGAAAGACCTTGGTGAAGCAGCTTATATACTTGGTATAAAGGTCTACAGAGATAGATCAAGAAGACTGCTTGGTCTTTCACAGGCTACATACATCGAAAAGGTGCTAAAGCGGTTTAGCATGCTTGAATCAAAACGAGGTAACTTACCCATGATACATGGAGTAAAGTTAAACAATCATCAATGTCCTAAAACCGAAGATGATAAGAAGTGCATGGCTGTAATCCCGTACGCCAGCGCAATCGGTTCGATTATGTATTCTATGCTTTGCACTAGACCTGACATAGCATTCATGTTAAGTATAACGAGTCATTACCAAGGTAATTCGGGAGACGAGCACTGGAATGCCGTCAAGAACATTCTTAAGTACTTGAGAAGGACTAAAGACATGTTCCTAGTGTACAGAGAAGAGGATCTGAAAATAGAAGGATTTTCAGATGCCAGTCATCTCATAGATGAGAACGATTTTAAATCCCAATCAGGATACCTGTTTATCTTGAATGGGGGCGCGGTCAGCTGGAAGAGTTCCAAGCAAGGAAGCGTAGCTTTCTCTACGACTGAGTCAGAGTATATCGCTGCTGCGGAAGCAGCAAAGGAAGCGGTTTGGATTAAGAAGTTCATTACTGAACTTGGTGTGGTGCCTGACATTATGAATCCTATGACACTGTACTGTGATAATAATGGAGCCATTGCGCAAGCAAAGGAACCACGGTCTCATAATGCATCCAATCATTACCTAAAGCGATACCACATTATAAGAGAAATTGTGGCAAGAGGAGATGTGAGAATAGAAAGAGTACCTACTGAGGACAACGTTGCAGATCCATTGACAAAGCCCTTAGCCCAGAAAGTACATGATCGTCATCTAACTTCTACTGGGATAAGTTGTAGAAACAATTGGCTTTAGTCCAAGTGGGAGTATGTTGGGGTTTTGTGTCCTATAGACAATTGTTCTACAATACAAACTTAATGTAAATGAAGTGTTCTTTATATCATTTGTTTTAATGAGATATGGTTTCATAACTATATAAAGGCAATCCCTTTTAAGAACTAAATAAAGTCTAATAAGAGGAAATCTGTAAGTTTGTTTAAAGTGATTATAAAGTGTTCATACAAACATGAAGTGAGACGAAACTTTATAATAAAACTTAAAACCACCCAAAGTCAAGTAATATGTTTAGGATTGACATATCACTGCTGAGACTTGCGTGTAACAATGTCTTCTGTCGAGACAGAAAGCTGATCTCACAAGCTTCATATATACAGATATCTGGACAGTTATATGGATCCAATGAAAAGAAGTTCATTAGGATTGGGGACCCGACTTGAGATAACAGGATGGGTAGATTCATCATTATCACCTGTTCATCTCATTGGTATTAATAGGTATAAGTAATCCTGAGACTCAAAGGAATGTTAATTGGTGATTCTGGATTATGAAATGTGATGCTTTGATCCTGTTGTAACACGATCCATAACAGAGATGTCTCTGGGGTGTGAACGGCAGACGTTGGGTATCACAGGAAGTAATTGCAGGATAATTATACATTGGATTGAGCATTTATCACTCCCGATAAATGGGAGATACGTCCATGGATCGCTTGTGGAAGACTCGACTCTAAATCCTTGCAAAGTGATAGCTTAAGACTTGAAATACAGATTTCACTTAACCTATCTAATTGGAGTTGACTCGGCATGTACAAGTAAAACGAACATCTCGCTATATGTGACTTGACATTATCCATAGTCATAAGATTCAGTTCAAGGATGTAGTTGATAAAGGATCGAATTATACTATAACTAATACGGAAAGGTCAACGACAGAATCAACCTGTCTTCTTATAGCTCTGGGGGAATGTTTCGGATTTGCTAATCACATTTTGCGTACTCATTCCGTTATGCAAAGATTAAATATAATTCTGTGAAAATTAATTTAATAGTTGCATACGGCTAGAAGCAATAAGAACCCAATGGGTCACACATAAGACTTGGAGCCCAAAGGAGAAACGGATGTTAATTAATTGATGGAAGCCCAACTGAGACCACTAAGGCCTAGTATATAGGGTGGGGCGATTTTTATGTATAATAAATAAATAAACATTTAATTTGATTTTAACAATTCTAATTAGATTATAATTGTGAATTAAATTAATTAAAGGATAAATAAGTTAGGAGTTTTAATGAGATTAAATTGCACCTATTATTATCCTATAAGGTTACTATTATTATCTTTATATTTAAGATATAATTACAGATAATAAATAAGAATTATATTCCGAATTAAATTCTTATTCAGTAACCTAATTCTATCTAACTAGGGTTTAAATACAAGAGAATATAAATACCCCCCTATATGTGAATTTCGAATTACACATACACAAGCCGGGAGAGAGAATTTCGACCAACACAAAAGGGACGAGATTATCCACCGTTTCCTTCCGTTCAATTGATTACATCTCTTTTCTCTTTATCCTTGATCTTGTGTTGATTAATTAGAGACAATCTATTTTGGTTGTTTTATACGGTTGAATTCTAACTTGATCTTCAATTGTTTTATTTTGTGCTCGGAAACTCGAAGTAAGAGTTGTGGGCACTTCGATTGCAACGGTAGATAGAACTTCATAAAGGTATTTCCTTCTATCCCTCTTTATATGAAATAACGATTAATGGATCTTGGGTTAATGGAAATAGGTTAAAAAATTTATATTTCCGCTGCCAAACGTTTGCCTATTTTCCTTCACCTTCCTGGTTTCTTCTATGTATTTATAATGATTCTTCTTGGATGATAACGTACAGGTCCTCTCGATGGTAACTTCTTCAAATGGTCGATCAGAATGAAAGGCCCCCAATACACCCCATATGAAAGGGGTGTATTTGAAATCAGAATCAGCTACCATCCGGATTTCCCAAACAGGCCTGCAAGAGTAATATTAACTCAGATCAGTAAGATATAATCACCTATATGAAACATACACTAATACATCTGTTAGACGAGGTGCCGCGGCCTAATCTCCCGGGCGGACCGGGGGGTGGACACCTCATGGCGACGTAAGCGGTGATTGGCGCCGAAAGCAACCAATCGTGGAATCAAGCTGCTCGGCAGGACCGGAGCTCGGAGATATGAAAGAGTCGCCACCCACGAATGGGAAAATGAACACCGATCCCTTGCGAGAGACGGGTGTGGGTTCGGGAAACTTAGGTACGAGCCGAGAAGGCTAGCTCCTTTCCGGAGAAAGGCTACTAGGCACCCCGACATCGCCCGGTTATGAACCACCGGCCTCCTACTCAGCATGTTAGGCGATAACGGACTAATCGTATACTTCTTTAAGTTTAAAATTCATTTGAAACCTTTTCTTTCTCTTTTTAGAAACTGTTTTGAGCATATATTATTGAAAAGCCACATTAGTAAAGAATCACCCATTTACACCAGTTCAATATTCATACAAAGAGAGGGGGGAAGAAAGAAGTGATTTAGTTACAACGTGATTTACATGTCGTGTTGCGTGTTAATTCTATGCTAACTTATTTCCCAAAACGAATTTATTTTCATGGTTCGTACCTTAATCGCCGTTGGAACGATTTAGGTGCGTTTTAAAACTCCGTTTGATGAAGTTCACCCGAATTGCCGTTGGAACGACTCGAGTGTTTGAAAGCGTTTGAGATAAAAACCTTTGATAAGAAAACGTGGTTAAACATACAAGTCAATTTTTATTTTGTACAAATCATTTAAGAAAACGATTCAAAACTTCATTATTTACAATGAAAACGATTTTAATTACAAGGTTCGCTTAATCCGTCGTTGGAACGAACTAAGGTTTTAAAGCGTGATGTTTTGGGAAACGATTTTGAAATGTCAAGAAAACACTATTTATTTACATTAGGAACTTCTAAAAACTCATTAGTTTAAATAATTAAATTGAAAACTCTTTTTGTGATTTATTTTCCCATTTTTCCCTAGTGGATTCTCTACTTGTTATAATTACAATAATAAACATATTTAAACCAAAATTCACTCCCAAATAAAGCCCATTTGAAACATGGACCCCTAAATGGCCCAAAAGAATAAAGAAAATAATATAAGCATATATATATATACCTTTTAATCCAAAAAAGGAAACATAAAATGCAAATAAATGAAAAGAGATTATATTATACTTATATGAAAATACTAAATATAATACATTTTTGCTTCAAATGTGTAAAAATAGTAAATAAAACTCTTAGATAAGAAAATAACATTTATCCCCCAAAATAGTTTTATTTAATAATAACTAATATAGCCCAAATATCCCAAAACTATATATATACATAACTAATGTAATTTTAAATGTCAAAATAATATCTATTCATCCACTAATTAATCACTCCCAAAACACCCAAGTAAATATTCTTTTAAAATGAAATTCATTACCATTTAAGTAAAGGAAAAAGAAAAGAAAAGATATATATACATATACTTATATTTAATAAAAAATGATATATAAACATCCCAAATAATTATATATACCAAATGTCTAAAAATAGTTTGAAAATATATATTACATAAATATACATATATATATAAAGGACCAAAAGCTTAAAAGTTAAGAAACAGGGACCAAAACAGCATTTTTTACATTCCAGCAGATTTACCGACGGAAAATCCGTCGGTAAACAGCAATTAGTGACAGAAACGGAAAATTACAGCAGCACTCCAATTGTTTCCAGATTTATTCAAAAACTTTAAATTAAGTCTAATTCAATCGTTTTGGATTTCCGAACTACCAAAAATGGATCATAGTCAATAACGGAAGTTCCTAAAACGATGTTTTTATTTTAAAACATTATTCGGAAATTCTTTTAAATTAAAACTTATAATTACAACGTTTTTAACACCCGAACTACCTTTTTATCGGATCACGGTTCGTATTGGGATATCAAAACGAGGTTTTTTATTTTAAAGCAAAACCGAATTTTATTCAACACGAGACGGGAATTAAATAAATACGAAAAATTAAATAAAACGTGATAAATAAATAAATGACAAAATAAATAAAATTATAACATAAAAATAAATAAAGGAAAAGAAATAAATTAAATAAAATAAAACGAGTCTAGTCCTCGGATAATACCTCAAGTTCGGTATCTGACAGTCGAAGCCGATTGATTCCACGAGTCGTGATTTTCTGGTTTTTTGTGTTTTTTTTTAGTAAAAATTTAACTTTTGGAAATTCGGAATTTTTGAGAAAAAAAAAATATTTTTCTCAAAAAAAATCACTTTCTCTCTCTAAAAATGTCTAGAGTGAGAAAGGCTCCAAAAATCCTGCTCCCCCTTTTGCATGGGGATCCGTGCCTTTTATAGGCAAACGGATCCCCGGCGGAATGGGCGACGCCCGAAAAGAATCGGGCGTCGCCCAATGGGGTTGGGCGGCCGCCCAACCTCACGTTGGGCTATCGCCCAACATTGTTGGGCGATCGCCCAACAATAGTTGGGCGGCCGCCCAACATTTGTTGGGCGAGCGCCCAACCGCCATTGGGCGTTCGCCCGACATCGGTGGGTGCTCGCCCAACGGCCACCGGGGCGCGTCTCGCGCCGTCGGTCGCGCACGCCCTGCGGCCGTCGAGTGTGCGTTCCGTGTCGTCGGGCGCCCACGCGTCGTGGTCGTCGAACGCGCGTTCCGCGCTGCCGGGCGCACACGTCCCGTGGCCGACGAGAGCGCGCTCCGCGCCACCGGGCCCGTGCATCGCTCGGACGTCGAGCGCGCGCCACTTGTGGTTGGATGCGTGCATCCGACGGACGTCGAGCGCGCGCCCCGCACCGTCGAGCGGGCGTCCGACTGTCGTCGACCGCGCGTCGGATGCCGCTAAGCGCTCGCACCATACCGCTAAGCATTCGCGAGCCACCCCATTGGCAACAGCGACCCGCCATAACTCTTTCTTCCTTATTATGTACTTATCATTCTTTATATATTTTTTGTTTTTCAAAACTTCCGGAATCAATCGCTTCAACCGTCTTGTTTTCAGGTTTTCGTCACAGGTCCTCCGACTCGGTGTCTACAGTTGCCCCTACTTTGCTATTTTGACAGTGATGTGTGTGTTTTGAAAACGTTTTTTGCTAACGCACACATGCAATGTAAAACATATAAAAAGTAAAAGACAAATAAAGAGTAGGAGGGAGAATACCTGACCTTCGCGTTGCGCGCTCCGATGTTGTTTGTCGATTCTTTCCAGCCTTGCCTCTGAATCGGCCGTCGGTGGATGTTTTTCTCTCGGAATCTAGCGTACGTTGACTATGGGTAAGAATGGCTCAAAAGCAACCTCGGTCGTGGACCGTAGGCAAGATGGCTAAAAAGCTACCTCGGTCGTGAACCGTAGGTAAGATGGCTAAAAAGCTACCTCGGTCGTGAACCGTAGGTAAGATGGCTAAAAAGCTACCTCGGTCGTGAACCGTAGGTAAGATGGCTAAAGAGCTACCTCGGTCGTGAACCGTAGGTAAGATGGCTAAAAAGCTACCTCGGTCGTGAACCGTAGGTAAGATGGCTAAAAAGCTACCTCAGTCGTGAACCGTAGGTAAGATGGCTAAAAAGCTACCTCGGTCGTGAACCGTAGGTAAGATGGCTAAAGAGCTACCTCGGTCGTGAACCGTAGGTAAGATGGCTAAAAAGCTACCTCGGTCGTGAACCGTAGGTAAGATGGCTAAAGAGCTACCTCGGTCGTGAACCGTAGGTAAGATGGTTAAAAAGCTACCTCGGTCGTGAACCGTAGGTATGATGGCTAAAAAGCTACCTCGGTCGTGAACCGCAGGTAAGAAAAAGCTACCTCGGTCATGAACCATAGGTAAGATGGCTAAAAAGCTACCTCGGTTGTGAACCGTAGGTAAGATGGCTCAAGGGCAGAAAAGTTCTTTCTAACGATTCTGAATTCTTTTAAAACACCATTGTCTGGAGCTAGTGTCTCGGAGATTTAATGGGAACGTGTTTTGGTCTGGAATGATATAGACTAATGATTATTTTTCTGTTGACTGTTGTCTGTATTTTGACTAGTGCCACTGTTCTATAAAAATTGGCTGTCGTCGGGAGTTCTTATCTTGGCAGTATTGGTTACTGTCTAGGAGAAGCGCAGGCTGAAACGGACTGCAAATCGGAGGTCTGTGCACCTGGTAATTAATTATTTACTTTTTACCTTTATGTCACATCGTACTTTTTCAGTATTTACGAGAATGTCATTCCCTCTTCCTATATAAGGTGGTGGGGTTTCATTTCAACCCCACACCTTCTCTCTCTTCTTTCTCTCTTTAGATTTTGATTTGGATTATTCTCGGGATGGATTTGGATGAATGCGATGGCACGAGAGGCATGGAGGAGGTTTACGTGAACCTTACTAGAGTGGACCCTTTCCACGATCCTACGACGCATCTGAGCCGGACACACTGCAATGAGGTAAGTACTTTCTCACTTTTTCGTTATTTGGTTCAAATTCTAGGCTTTAGTATCCTTATCCGAACATGATTTGCTTGCTAACCTTTAGATTGCCTTAGAGGACTCTAGTTAGAAAATGTGAATTTCTTTACTTACAAGTAACACTTGTTTACTTTTGTGTAAGAATGTGCGCTATATGCATTGTGAATAGTAAAACTACGACTTTTGTGTAAGAGACCGCCTCAGCTTGCGCTGTGCCGACCACCTGGTATGTATCCTTGCCTTATTTTAGTGTAGTGGAATGCATGCATGTATGTATGATTTCTGTTCTCGCCTATGCTGCTTTTTTTTTTCACATCTGTTTTTCTTCTTTTTTTTTGTTCCTTTTTTAGAGCGATCTTCACGCCCATGAGCGGAGACGGAGTGAGTCGGTGCGGGAGGCCGATGCCAGGGTTGGCCAGGTGTACCAAGAGCGGAACGACCACTGGTCGGAGGTGATTCGGAGGGAGACTGAGGGTCGCCTTGCTGTCGAGGAGAGAGCACGAGTCGCCGAGGAGAGACTCCGAGTTGCCGAGGAGGCCTTATCTACAGAGCGGGCGTCACTCTTGAGGGATTTTGAGGACTACTGGGATATCCCTCCTTATTAGGCTTTATGGCTTTGTAGTAGTTTTTTATTATGATTACCCCGATGTATATCTGATGTATAGGGAGCGGGGTGGATAGTATGTAGGCTTTTTATTGTGAAAAGTAAGGTAGGAAATGTATAACTCATGATTCATATTACCATGCATTTAGTAGATTATGATGATTCCAATCATTCTCGTCAAATATATTCATGCCTTTATTTATTTACAAACAACAGAAATACTTAGCCTTTTATACATTGTTTTTGTAATTGCTCAAGTTATAACTACTGTTACCAGGACCCGCCTTTCGGTTTTCGGATCCCGGCGATTTTTCTCCTCTCCTTTTACTATCCCGGAATTTTCAAATGAGTGCCCTTTCGGGTTTTCACCCACTGGGATGTCTCTTATTGTTGCATAGGCCGCCCTTTACGGGTTTTCAACCTATCGGGAATTTTTTTTTTTTTTTTTACGAAAAGTATTTCTTAAGCCTATCCAGGTTGGTAGGTTCGGAGAATTCCATGCCGTCCATGGTAGTTAACTTCACCGCTCCTTTGCTTAGTATCTTCTTCACGATGAATGGCCCTTCCCAGTTAGTTTTAAACTTGCCCCTAGAGTCGGTGTGCGTCACACGAATCTGTTTCAGCACCAAATCTCCTTCTTTGATAGGACTGGTCTTGACCTTTTTATTGAAAGCTCGAGCCATCCTTCTTTGATATAACTGTACATGGTAAAGGGCTTCCATCCTTTTCTCGTCAATCAAAGCCAACTGCTCATATCGCTTCTTCACCCATTCCGTCTCGGGGATTTCTGCTTCCACTGCGATTCTCAACGATCGCTTTTCGATCTCAATCGGCAGGACTGCTTCTGTTTCGTATACCAAGGAGAACGGCGTTGCCCCAGTCGAGGTTCTGACTGTCGTGCGATAAGCCCATAATGCGAGTGGGAGCTGCTCATGCCAATTCCGATGTGATTCCACCGTTTTTACGAGAATCCTCTTAAGATTCTTATTAGCTGCTTCTACTGCCCCATTAGCTTGTGGACGGTACGGAGAAGATCTGTGATGTTCAATGCCATATTCTCGGAAGAGACTTCTTACTTCCCCCTGAAACTGGACCCCATTATCCGTGATCATGTGATGAGGCACTCCGAACCTGGTGACCAAGTGTTTCTCAATGAACTTTCTCATCTGCTTGGATCCCAATTTGCTAAACGACTCTGCCTCTACCCACTTGGTGAAATAATCGATGGCGACTGCAATAAACTTGTGCCCGTTTGAAGCATTAGGCCTTACCTCACCAATGATGTCAATGCCCCAAGCCGCGAATGGCCAAATAGGTGCTAACACATGTAATTCCATAGCTGGAAGATGACTACAATCGCCGTGGATTTGACAATCGTGGCATTTCTTCGCATACTCGCTACAATCTCTTTCCATGGTGAGCCAATAGAAGCCTTGTCTGATGATTTTCTTAGCTAACACTGCTCCTCCCATATGGGCCCCGCAAATTCCTGAATGTACTGATTCCATTGCCTCGCGGGCTTCTCCCGCATCCAAGCACCTTAGTTGTAACCCATCGATGTGCCTTTTGTAAAGTAAGTCGTTGTGGATGACGAACTGCCGAGCTAACCTTCTAATCATAGCTTGATCCCTCGGTTCTGACTCTGCCGGATATGTTCCATGCTTCATGAAGTTCACGATATCGAAATACCACGGTTTTTCATCTGCCCCTAACAACATTACGTCTTCGTAGCATGGTTTGTGAGATCTCCTCAATACCAACGGTTTTGAGGCAAGGTTCCGGGGGTTGTCCCAAACTGACACCAAAGTGGCCAAAGCATCCGCTGCCTGGTTCTACGCTCGAGGAATGTGATAGAAACGACACTCCTTGAATCTTTGTGCCAACCCTTCTAGCTGATCTAGATATGGACGTAGCCTTTCTTCCCTTACTTTCCAGTTTCCTTGTGCCTGTTCGATGATCAACTTTGGGTCACCCCAAATTTCGACATATGATGCTCCCAGTGCTGCTAATGACTCTAAGCCATAAATGCACGCTTCATATTCGGCCATATTATTGGTAAGAGGGAATGACAACTTCTTGGCTATCGGGATCCTTTCTCCCTCTGGTGGGATAAGTAATACCCCTACTCCGGCTCCATTCGAATTAACTGCTCCATCAAAGAACATTTTCCATGGTATAACTTCTATTGCGTTCAAGTGTTCATCGGGGAAATCATAGCTTATCTCTTCCTCTTCTATATTCAGAGGTTGGTTGGCCAGAAACTCTGCCATGGCCCTCCCTTTGATAACCTTCTTTGTTACATATTCAATGTCAAACTTGGATAAAAGTAGTAACCATCGGGCTAGTTTCCCTGTCAAAGATGGAGTTCGGTACAGATACTTTACGGGGTCCATCTGAGAAATAATAATCACTTTATATGATTGAAAATAGTGCCGTAGTTTCTTTGTTAGCCATACTACTGCCACACACGTCTTTTTGATCATGTTGTACCTGAGCTCGTACTCCAGGAACTTCTTACTCAGATAATACACCGCGTGCTCAACACTGGTGTCTCCCTCTTGGGCCAGCATTGCCCCAATGGATCGCTCCTCGATTGCCACATAGAGGAGCAGCGGTTTTCCCAGTTTAGGCGGTCTCAGAATCGGCGGATTAGACAAGTAATCTCGGACCTTCTCTAAGGCCTGCTGACACTTATCATTCCAAATCGTGGGTTGATCTTTCCGTAGCAACTTAAAGATCGGCTCGCAGATTGCAGTGAGTCTTGCTATGAACCGGCTGATATACTGAACCTGCCCCAGAAACCCTCTCACTTCTTTCTCATTCTTTGGTGCCGGCATTTCTTGTATAGCTTTCACTTTATCGGGATCTACTTCAATTCCTTTATTTCCGATTACGTAGCCTAAGATTTTCCCTGACGAAACGCTGAAAAAGCACTTCTTCGGATTTAACCTTAGCTTGAATTCTGCAATTCGGGCCAAAAACTTCTGGAGCGCCGCAAAATGCCCCTCTCTTATCTCTGATTTGACCATCATGTCATCCACATAAACTTCTACCTCCTTGTGTATCATATCATGGAACAGTGCTGTGGCCATTCGCTGGTAAGTTGCCCCGGCATTTTTCAAACCAAATGGCATCACCCTGTAACAGTACGTCCCCCACTCAGTTGTGAACGAGGTTTTTGCTTTGTGTTTCTCGGCCATCTGTACTTGCATGTAGCCCATGAAACCGTCTACATTCGTGTGTAAGACACTTGATGCTGCACTATCGATCAACACGTCAATATGAGGCAACGCGAATTCATCCTTGGGGCATGCCTTGTTAAGGTCTCGATAATCGACGCACATTCTTACTTTGCCGTCCTTCTTTGTGATGGGCACCACATTTGCGACCCAAGGGGGATAGTCGATTACTTCGATAAACCCTGCTTCTAACTGCTTCTTCACTTCTTCTCTGATCTTATCTGCCCATTCCGGTCTCATGCGTCAGAGCTTCTGCTTTACGGGCCTCGCCTCGGGATATGTTGGAATACGATGAGTTACGATTGATTGATCAATTCCAGGCATGTCTTTGTATGTCCAAGCAAACACTATTTCGTATTTTTTAATTATTCTCTCGAATTCTTTCCTCTCTTCAATAGTTAATTCTTGAGCAATTTGTATAAGTTTAGGATTTTCATCCGTGCCAAGATTGAAAGTTGACATTTCTATTGTATTGATTTCAAATGTAGGCATGTTATATGAATGAGAATGCATGGAATGATCACGATCAACATCAAGCAAGTAAGCAAAATCAGAATTCATTTCATTGATAGTATTGGCGATTACATCGTCTGATTCAAACAAAGCAGTAATACAATTTTCATCCTCAAGGTCCTTGGGTTTCTCATGAACTTTGGAGGTACTAGGCTCATTCACCGCTCCCGCAGTTGCTTCAATAGTAACGACCTGCTCCTCGGCATTCAAATCTAACATCATAATCTCCTCGACAAAGCAGCTCGCTTTTCCACTGCCCCAGTCGGCAACATCATCAAAGATCTCAAATCTTGGCAGAATCTTTCCTTCGGCGCTAACAGCTACTTTCGACTCATCATCAGACTCATCCCAGATGTTGATCGGAACCCTCTGATTGATACCTTCCTCGTCGGAGGAAATTCCCCAAACGTCCACGACCATCAGATCCATTATGTGAGGGACATTCGGATTTATGTAGGAAGGGTCCGACGATCCATACCGAGCCCAGCCTATCAGTTCTTCATAGTCCTTGAGGAACACTCCATTCATTCTTCTAGCCATGAGTGGAATAGCACCCTTCCGGATGCACATGAGTTGCTCCTGATCACTCAAGGTGACCCGACACGAGGCATACTTAAACCTCCATCTTCTAGCATAATCCACAAATGGTTCCTCGGGGAATTGCCTGATCCTTTCTAAATCTTCCAACGACCCTGTCCACGGAATGTACCTCTCATACCTCTGCACAAAGGCCTCCATGAGGGATCCCCAGTCCCCTTTTGTCTTTGCCGCGAGCATTCGGTGCCACATCAAAGCTTCTCCTATGAGTGTCTTTGGAAAATGCTGGACTAACTCACTTTGGTAGAGTCCCGCGTCAAACATGTAGGCACAGAAACGGTTTATGTGATCAATGGGGTTCTCATCTCCCTTATACTTAGACATGGCTGTTACTGCTTCAGGTGTCTCCTCTTCGGGTAATGCAGGCATTTCCTCTGGACATTCCCGTGCGGCGTATTTCTTGATGAATCTCTTAGTCATTTTTGCCCAATCTGCGTTAACGTGCATTGGAAGAGACATGTACCACACTAGTGAATCTCCTGCCAATGAGTTGCAAAACAAGCTCGTGATCTCCTCCTTTTTGAAACCTAGAGGACCCATAGCCGACAGATAAAAATGCAAGTGCTCCATGGGGTCCTTCCCTTCATTATACTTGTTGACAGTTGGAAACAGACGTTTGATAGGCCCAATTTGCATCGCGCTATATTCCCCTGCCCATATTTTGTCTCTTCGATACTTCATCAAAAACAAGCTTGACATCAGTGACCAATCATGCTTAGTCGCGTCAAGTAGCGATTGAAACCACTTCAAAGGTTCGCCCACCAGCGAAAGATGGAACCATGGAGCGACTTCTTCCACTTTGTATGGCTCTCCAATCATAGCACACACGTATCCATACAAATGAGCTTCGGGGTCTTCTACCCCATTAAACAATTTCAACACAGGCATGATCCTCCGAGATGAGACTTCCTCGGTCTCCTCAGTTTCAGTTCTATCATCCATCACTCCTTCCGTTGGCTCCTCTTCCAAAGCCGACACATACAAACCATTTCCCACATTATTCTTCTCATCGGAGTCCAACAACTCCTCTACGTTCTCCTCGAAGGATTCCATCACTACGCATTCTGTCAAACCAACTCCGATCATGCTCACCCTATGATTAGGCAATGGATTATGCCTAGTGGAAGGGTTTGCTGATGAACGATCAGCTATCTTTTTCTCCTCGATTAAATCCTGGATTTCGTGTTTCAGCCTCTCACAATTCTCAATTGTATGCCCATAACTGCTGTGGAACTCACAATACCCTCTAGCCTGTATCTGCGGAGTAGGTGGAGCTTTGTTATAAGGGGTAAGGGCTTTCAATAGTCCTTTCTTCTGCAAACGTTCGAAAACCTTTGCGTAAGTCTGATCAAATTTGGCGAACCGTCTCTTTTCGATAGCATTAAGATCAAGCACTTTCACTGCTGCAGATTCTGCACTCGCACTCGGCCCTCCGGCACTATATCCAGACTTCGTCCACTTGGTATATGCTTTCTTCGGCTCTCCATCCCCCTCAACGGTCAAGGCATAGCTATACATCTGATTGAAATCGGTAAAAGGCATATACCGCAACTCATTCTTAATATATGGCAATATGTTACCGAGTACCATTCGGATCTGATCCTGCTCAAGCGGCTTCTGCTTCATAACCGCGGCCTTGGCTCTCCATCTTTTTACAAAATCAGAAAAAGATTCCCCAGTCTGCTGCTTAGTGCTCTCTAGCTCTTTCAAAGTGACCTCAAGCATGGTATTGAAGCTATACCGAGCGATGAATGACTTCGCTAATTCCTTCCAATCCCTCTTCGTTACCATCGGCAATGCATGAAACCATGTGAGGGCAGCCCCCTCTAGGTAAGTGTTAAACAGTCCCAGGACTTGATCCTCAGTCAGGATCGTATGCTTCATTACAGCGACATACTGATTCATGTGGGCAGTGGGATCCCCAGTTCCATCGAACTTTTTCATGTCAGGGAGCCGGAATTTCAAAGGCAAAGCTGTTGCCGATAAACAATTCTTCAAGTTATAAAAGTCCTGACTCTCGGAACTTCCCCCGCGTAGATCCTGCACCTCCTGCGTGATGTGTTGCTTCCACTCCTCTTCCTTAGCTTTCTCTTTCTCAAGTTGCTTTCGGATATAATCTTGATAGTCATCCTCATTCCCAAAGCGAGGGCCATCGTTCACCTCATTCTCAACGTGTTTACTGCCATTTTTATCATCTCTCATGGCCAGCTTAGCTAACTGGGCCGCTATCACCGCTAACCGCTCATTAATGTTGTTCACAGAGTTTTCCAATCCGGCCACTTTTTCGTCGGTCGCAGACATACTGGCTGAAGACTGAGTATACTCGGACGAAGATGATTCCGAAGCCACAACTGCCGATTCAGAACTGTCAATCTGTAACTGGTCAAACTGCCGAACTAGCCGACTGCTCTCTCGGTACCATAATCGCTTAATGATGACGTCTGCGCGAACGGTATCCATTAGTATGTATGCATGATTTTATATGCATGATTCGTGGTGTGTGCGTTTATTTATTTACGGATATATAAGATAAGAAGAACAAACGTTAGTCTAATTACACGTATCACAACATCTCTCTTCCACCCTTATTCCTCCACACACTCGATGGTCCAGGTCTCTTTCCTAGGATTTTGGTTTGGGGCTCACATTGCGGTCCAGGGGACGCGTGATGCCGTCGAATATTGCGGAAAAATAAATCATTCACCATACAACATAGTTCGTTTTTGACGCATCAGCGTTCAGTGACTAAGAAATCGACCAAGTCGGATTGTCCTTTCGGAATAACTCGTCTTTCGTTCTTTCGTGAGACGTATTAGTTCGGGTTTTGACTCCCTTTGAGCCATCTCAGTTTTTAGACGTGGTACGAGTTATTCTTCTAGTCCAATCGTTCGTTATTGTCAATGACTCGTTCCTTTTTGTTCGCGCGGGTTCGTGTCTCGATTTTTGGATTACAACGGGATCTTTTGGATCTATCGAGAGACGTAACCACGTGTTTATTTAGTGATGGAATCACTTTTGGATTTTATTTTAGGGAACAGACTCATCGCGTAACGCGTTTGTTTTTAGCGTTGAGGATCTGTTTGCTCATTTTAGCTACGTGAAAAGACGGCGAGCCTTATTTTGAGCGCACGGTAACCTTTCGGCTAGCAACAGTTCGTTGTTCTTCCCAATCCACGGGACATATCATCTTAGTGTGGTTATAGAAAATCAACGTTTCGTTGAATCGCATGCCTATTCAAAGCGAGGATACCACCGTTCTCTTTCCTTTAGGCACGACTTAAGCAAACACGTACATCGGGCCATATTTCTTGCAGTTTTGGTAACGGTCGAAATGATCGAGTCGTTAGTCAAAACCCGCAGTCTCGTCCATACGGCGCAATTATATGGTTTGGCTTAATTCGGCTTCGAGATTTTAAACGGGGTATACACTCGTTCGAGGCACGTATTCAACGGCATTGGTTTATTTTCTTTAACTACGCTCGGGATTGACATATATCGTAAATTCGGAATGATTTTGGTCGTTTAGTTCATTTTTCACTTTTTTTTTCTTAGTCACTTCTGCGGACACGTCCATTTCTCTTAAGAACGACACGGGGCATAACGTAAAAGCTCGTCTTTTATTCGGAAGGGACGGGCTACTTGTGCGAAACTTTTCACGTTACGACAGGGTCGTTCGAAACAGAAATGTTCTTCGTTTTCATTTCGTTATGATCTCGTTTTATCCCAATTTATTTAAAGAATGTGAATAACGGCTACTGTTAATATAGTCTTTTGAATCGGAATGTAACTATCCTTAACACCAAACCGATTCATACTAATACGTGCTTACGTCATAACGTATTTCCTGAACGTGTGCCTTCGTCGGGACACAGAAAGGGACAAGGCGGGCAGCACATGTTCATCCATACGAGATGGCTAAGTCGTCTTTAGTTCAAATCGTTTCGATGTTTTAGGGTAATTAGTACACCGATTCAAGAGTATATATTAACGCATCGTCTCATTTTCTTTATATACTTTAGGATTTAGACACGTATCATGGCGATTTGGAAACACGAACTGATTCATTTATCACATCAAAAATAGTAACGGGTAATCCTATGGCAACTTCTAAGGCTACTATATGCTGACACGGCTGAGCGCGGGACCTCACAGGACCGCACAAATTCGCCCCTAACGAATGGATGGGGACCCTTTGGCGCCTTACTGTAAGGGGGACTTACACTAGCCTCTTTCGAGCGACGAATGGACTCTCGCTAGAGGTTTCGCGGAAATTACCCAAAAGGTTTGCAATAATGCACATGAATGCATACGAAAAGAAATAATACGATCCGTCCCTGTTAAGGGCTTAATACACGCCTTCCGGAATCAAATTTCTCGCTTCCCCAGCAGAGTCGCCACTTGTTAGACGAGGTGCCGCGGCCTAATCTCCCGGGCGGACCGGAGGGTGGACACCTCATGGCGACGTAAGCGGTGATTGGCGTCGAAAGCAACCAATCGTGGAATCAAGCTGCTCGGCAGGACCGGAGCTCGGAGATATGGAAGAGTCGCCACCCACGAATGGGAAAATGAACACCGATCCCTTACGGGAGACCGGTGTGGGTTCGGGAAACTTAGGTACGAGCCGAGAAGGCTAGCTCCTTTCCGGAGAAAGGCTACTAGGCACCCCGACATCGCCCGGTTATGAACCACCGGCCTCCTACTCAGCATGTTAGGCGATAACAGACTAATCGTATACTTCTTTAAGTTTAAAATTCATTTGAAACCTTTTCTTTCTCTTTTTAGAAACCATTTTGAGCATATATTATTGAAAAGCCACATTAGTAAAGAATCACCCATTTACACCAGTTCAATATTCATACAAAGAGAGGGGGGAAGAAAGAAGTGATTTAGTTACAACGTGATTTACATGTCGTGTTGCGTGTTAATTCTATGCTAACTTATTTCCCAAAACGAATTTATTTTCATGGTTCGTACCTTAATCGCCGTTGGAACGATTTAGGTGCGTTTTAAAACCCCGTTTGATGAAGTTCACCCGAATTGCCGTTGGAACGACTCGAGTGTTTGAAAGCGTTTGAGATAAAAACCTTTGATAAGAAAACGTGGTTAAACATACAAGTCAATTTTTATTTTGTACAAATCATTTAAGAAAACGATTCAAAACTTCATTATTTACAATGAAAACGATTTTAATTACAAGGTTCGCTTAATCCGTCGTTGGAACGAACTAAGGTTTTAAAGCGTGATGTTTTGGGAAACGATTTTGAAATGTCAAGAAAACACTATTTATTTACATTAGGAACTTCTAAAAACTCATTAGTTTAAATAATTAAATTGAAAACTCTTTTTGTGATTTATTTTCCCCTTTTTCCCTAGTGGATTCTCTACTTGTTATAATTACAATAATAAACATATTTAAACCAAAATTCACTCCCAAATAAAGCCCATTTGAAACATGGACCCCTAAATGGCCCAAAAGAATAAAGAAAATAATATAAGCATATATATATATACCTTTTAATCCAAAAAAGGAAACATAAAATGCAAATAAATGAAAAGAGATTATATTATACTTATATGAAAATACTAAATATAATACATTTTTGCTTCAAATGTGTAAAAATAGTAAATAAAACTCTTAGATAAGAAAATAACATTTATCCCCCAAAATAGTTTTATTTAATAATAACTAATATAGCCCAAATATCCCAAAACTATATATATACATAACTAATGTAATTTTAAATGTCAAAATAATATCTATTCATCCACTAATTAATCACTCCCAAAACACCCAAGTAAATATTCTTTTAAAATGAAATTCATTACCATTTAAGTAAAGGAAAAAGAAAAGAAAAGATATATATACATATACTTATATTTAATAAAAAATGATATATAAACATCCCAAATAATTATATATACCAAATGTCTAAAAATAGTTTGAAAATATATATTACATAAATATACATATATATATAAAGGACCAAAAGCTTAAAAGTTAAGAAACAGGGACCAAAACAGCATTTTTTACATTCCAGCAGATTTACCGACGGAAAATCCGTCGGTAAACAGCAATTAGTGACAGAAACGGAAAATTACAGCAGCACTCCAATTGTTTCCAGATTTATTCAAAAACTTTAAATTAAGTCTAATTCAATCGTTTTGGATTTTCGAACTACCAAAAATGGATCATAGTCAATAACGGAAGTTCCTAAAACGACGTTTTTATTTTAAAACATTATTCGGAAATTCTTTTAAATTAAAACTTATAATTACAACGTTTTTAACACCCGAACTACCTTTTTATCGGATCACGGTTCGTATTGGGATATCAAAACGAGGTTTTTTATTTTAAAGTAAAACCGAATTTTATTCAACACGAGACGGGAATTAAATAAATACGAAAAATTAAATAAAACGTGATAAATAAATAAATGACAAAATAAATAAAATTATAACATAAAAATAAATAAAGGAAAAGAAATAAATTAAATAAAATAAAACGAGTCTAGTCCTCGGATAATACCTCAAGTTCGGTATCTGACAGTCGAAGCCGATTGATTCCACGAGTCGTGATTTTCCGGTTTTTTGTGTTTTTTTAGTAAAAATTTAACTTTGGGAAATTCGGAATTTTTGAGAAAAAAAAAATATTTTTCTCAAAAAAAAATCACTTTCTCTCTCTAAAAATGTCTAGAGTGAGAAAGGCTCCAAAAATCCCCCTCCCCCTTTTGCATGGGGATCCGTGCCTTTTATAGGCAAACGGATCCCCGGCGGAATGGGCGACGCCCGAAAAGAATCGGGCGTCGCCCAAGGGGGTTGGGCGGCCGCCCAAGGCATGTTGGGCGGCCGCCCAACCTCACGTTAGGCTATCGCCCAACATTGTTGGGCGATCGCCCAACAGCGTTGGGCGCGCGCCCAACCGCCGTTGGGCGTTCGCCCGATGTCGGTGGGTGCTCGCCCAACGGCCGCCGGGGCGCGTCTCGCGCCGTCGGGCGCGCACGCCCTCCGGCCGTCGAGTGTGCGTTCCGTGCCGTCGGGCGCCCACGCGTCGCGGCCGTCGAACGCGCGTTCCGCGCTGCCGGGCGCACACGCCCCGTGGCCGACGAGAGAGCGCTCCACGCCACCGGGCCCGTGCATCGCTCGAACGTCGAGCGCGCGCCACTTGTGGTTGGATGCGTGCATCCAACGGACTTCCAGCGCGCGCCACTTGTGGTTGGATGCGTGCATCCAACGGACGTCGAGCGCGCGTCCCGCGCCGTCGAGCGGGCGTCCGACTGTCGTCGACCGTGCGTCGGATGCCGCTAAGCGCTCGCACCATGTCGCTAAGCATTCGCGAGCCACCCCATTGGCAACAGCGACCCGCCATAACTCTTTCTTCCTTATTATGTACTTATCATTCTTTATATATTTTTTGTTTTTTCAAAACTTCCGGAATCAATCGCTTCAACCGTCTTGTTTTCAGGTTTTCGTCACAGGTCCTCCGACTCGGTGTCTACAATATCTCTCCTCTTATTCTCAGTTTTGGTTCCGGAATAGGATATATCATCCTAACGTGGCTCCTCAGGGGTCGATTCATCTTCCCCGTATCCTTAATAACCATCGCTTTTCCACTGCCATGATATAATGCAACCATTTATCTATTTCATTTGATAAACATACAACATCATATTTTTGTTCTAATTATTCTATGCATTTTGTAGTGTCTGTGGCACATATATGATCTACTTCTATAGCCCCACAGTGAGGAGCCATTTCCTGGGCAAGAAGCAGTTGTTGAGAAATACCGCAGCAACAGGGAAGAGTATGAGGGGATCGCCCGGATATGGACTGAGGAGTATGCAAAGTGTATATGAGGGTGTCCAAATCTCCTAAACTATCTTGGCTAAGAGAAAGGAGAATCGGAAGACAATGTGAGCTCCAAATGTGGTTCTCATTCCAATTCCAAATTTCTTTTCTTTAGTCAAAATAGTTAAGGAGCTTTGGACCTTTAATTCCTCCCTTTTGTAATATATAACGTAGAGCTTTGTGCTCCTAAACTGACCTTTTTATAATGCTCCTTCCACTTGGTAATGAGGGTTATGATGTTGTCACCACAAAGGACTCTGTTTGTGCTGAATATGAAGGGTGTTCAAATCTCCTAAGCTGTCTTGGCTAAGTGAAAGGAGAATTGAAAGGCAATGTGATATCCAAATGTGGTTCTCATTCCAATTCCAAATTTCCTTTCACTAGTTAAAACAGCTAACGAACTTTGGACTGTCAATTACAACCGAAAGGCAACACTCATCCCCCCTTTTGTAATATAACGTAGGGCTTTGCTATTCAGTTTGTATGTATGTGCAAGTAGACTAAACTGACCCTTTTATAATGCTCCTTCCACTTGGGTTGTACTCGTGGTACTCTAAACTTGGTAATGAGGTTTATGATGCTGTCAAAACAAGGGACTCTGTTTGTGCTGAATGCATCATAAACCTATCACCATGTTTAATGTTGTTGTTACGATATCAAACCGAGTGGAAAGGAACATAGTAAGAGTATGGCCAATGCACATACATAACCCTTTATGTAGAGCTTGTTAATTCAGTTCGTATGTATATGTATATTCTATCTAATCAAAATATATCTTATCATTTGCAAGCCATATCAGTACATGCAATTAGCCTAAATTTACCCTTTAATACATGCTTCATACATGCTTCATAAACGAATTGCACTCAGAATCCTTACTTATCATTTCAAATAAAAATGAGCCAGTTGAGTTCATGACATTTTCAGCTTTAAGAGTATGCCTAACATGCTATAACAAGTAGACAACTTATTCAAGTAGACATGTATATTCAAGTGAACATGCTATAACAAGTAGACAACTTATTCGTGCATGTCTATTCCTTACTTATTCAAGACAGCTTATTCCTTACTTATCATCATAGTTCATGTTCAATTTCAAAAGGAGTATGGTGATATCTTATCATTTGCAAGTCATATCAGTACATGCAATTAGCCTAAATTTACCTTTTAATACATGCTTCATACATGCTCAATGACCCTTTTACAATGTTCCTCGTACACATACTCATACAGAACCTCAAACATAAACATCAACAGAACATTAAACATAAACATGTTTCATACACATACACATACACATACTCAATCACTTCTAGCTGTATAACTCACAGGTGTAAGAGTAGTGCCAATCTCAATGAACATTCAAAGCTTTAGAGTATGCCTAATCAACCACATGCTTAATGACCCTTTTACAATGTTCCTCTAATACTTGATGCATGATTAATAAGCTACATGCCCAAATGAACAATAGTACACATATTCATACAGAACCTCAAACATAAACATCAACAGAACATCAAACATAAACATGTTTCATACACATACACATACACATACACATACACATACACATACTCAATCACTTCTAGCAGTATAGCTCATAGGTGTAAGAGTAGTGTCAATCTCAATGAACATTCAAAGCTTTAGAGTATGCCTAATCAACCACATGCTTAATGACCCTTTTACAATGTTCCTCTAATACTTGATGCATGATTAATAAGCTACATGCCCAAATGAACAATAGTACACATACTCATACAGAACCTCAAACATAAACATCAATAGAACATCAAATATAAACATGTTTCATACACATACACATACACATACTCAATCACTTCTAGCAGTATAGCTCATAGGTGTAAGAGTAGTGCCAATCTCAATGAACATTCAAAGCTTTAGAGTATGCCTAATCAGCCACATGCTTAATGACCCTTTTACAATGTTCCTCTAATACTTGATTCATGATTAATAAGCTACATGCCCAAATGAACAATAGTACACATACTCATACAAAACCTCAAACATAAACATCAATGGAACATCAAACATAAACATGTTTCATACACACACACATACTCAGTCACTTCTAGCGGTATAGCTCATAGGTGTGAGAGTAGTGCCAATCTCAATGAACATTCAAAGCTTTAGAGTATGCCTAATCAGCCACATGCTTAATGATCATTCATACATAAACTCTATGAGTCCTAGCTTCCTAAACAATTATATCTAACCAATCAGTTCATACCAATCATTTCATCATCATCCAAAACATTATACATATATGTAATCGTTCAGTTCAAACCCACATAACAATATATATACTAAATCAGGCTAGTTTCCTAAATCAATGAGTTCTAGGTTCCAAAACAGTACATCAAACATACACAATCACTTCTAAAGGCATGACCAATCAGTTCAAACCAACATAACATTAATATATATTCAGTAAGTTAAAGAAATCTTCCCATATGCTAAAGGCATGAACCGATTGACAATCTCTTCAGTCAGCCTTCCCATGTACTGAAGCATTCTTACTATCCCTGCAAATAGTGTTCAAATAAAAAGGAATCAGATGAGTTCATACCATCTACTGTATCAGGCACTGTCTTGCCCTAGATTAAAAAAGATAAAGACCCAAGCTTTACAATAGTGAATCTAAATACAATAAAATCAGTGTAGCTAAGCGAGAGATCTAAACCTTTCAATGATAGGTCTGAAAATCACAAGATTCTTATACCAGCTGCTAAAATCGAGATACACAAAAGTAAATCGGATGAGGAAAAGATAGAGTAAGGAACAATGATACATCTAGGAATGAAGAAAATATGGCTTACCAGTACCGTGTTTCGAGCTCACCCAGTGATTGCATGTTCAAATCAACCATGGAGATAGAGAGGGATGAGAGGGATGAGAGGGATGAAGCTTGCATAACCTAAACTGGGGTTTGGGATTGAGAGAGGGTTTATATATCAGCTGAAATTTCAGTCAAACGATATAGAGCGCCTAAAATTTGGTATGGCCGCATAAGTGAAATTTCATTTGCCGCTTTTTTGTTTTCGACATACAATGACATTCATTTATTAGAAGTGTCATCTATTGAGCGCATCAAATTTAACGAAAACACGTGTTTTCTTTGGATGAAAGGATTCTGTAATCGTAATGTCATCTGATAATCGAGCGCATTTTTTATTTCGCCGTCAGATGACATACAGTTAAAATACTGTCACGAAAAATATTCAGACGACACGAAAACATGAAGGAAAATAGACAAGCCTAGGCGTAGCGAAATTATAAAATTTTATCTATTTTATCTATTTCCCTTTTCCAAGATTTGTTAATTGTTATTTCATATAAAGAAGGATATAAAGTAATACCTTCGGTGAAGAACTATCTACGGTTGCAAACGAAGTGCCCACAACTCTTAATCCGTGTATCACGAACAACAAAAGAAACAACATAGAAAAAGATAAATAATTAGCAATCAACCTTAATAATAGCAATCGCAATGATTGCCTCTAACAGAAATCGATACGAGATCAAAGAGAGAGTAAGAAAGATTGTAATTAGCCGAGACGGTTGCGGAACGATTCCTCTAGCCCTTCTATTTAGTGTTGGCCGAATTATGGGGTTAGGGAGTCTATTTATAGACTTCTCAAAACCCTAATCCCAGTTGTGTTAGGTAATTAAATAATTAGAATCTTATTCGGAATAGGATTCCTAATTAGATAATTAAATAAACACTTTACTATTATCTCAATAATAACTAATTATATCTAGATAATTATTATTAATCAAATTAATAATTAATGTTAGGGATAATTAATTAGAGTTTCAATCACATAAAAACTTCTAATTAATATTATCAGATAATCCTTTAATTTAATTCATAACCATAATCAAATTATAATTATTAATCAAATTAATTTATCCCTAATTAATCTACAAATTTTGGCCCATATATATAGTGTCTCACTAATTACATTTTTGTCCTCCGATTCCAAGTCCCATATGCGACCCATTAGGTTCTTTATTGCCACTAGCCGTATATATCCTTTGAAATTATTCATCATGATTAATTCCAACATATATATAACGGAATACCGTCGCGAGCTGTTACTAGCAGAACCTATGATATTCCCCCAGAGCAATTAAGAAGTTAGGTTGATAACTGACGTTAACCTTTTTATATTAGGTACAGTATAATACGATCCTTCATCAACTATATCCTGTCGGTCAATTCCTTATAACCATGGAACGTGTCAAGGTTACATATAACGAAGAGTCCGGTTTTACTTGTACAGGTTGAATTCACTCTGAAAGATAAGTTAAATGAAATGTTCATTTCTACTCTTAACTCTATCACCTTGTAAGGATTTCAGTCAATTCACCACAAGTGGCCATTTGGATATATCTCCCACTTATTGGGAGTGACGAATGCTCAATCTGACATTAACTATTCTGCAATTACTTTGTGTGATACCCAACCCTGCTCTCACACACCCCAGGCTCTCACCTGTTGGATCGTGCTCGCACAGATTCAAAGTATCAGACTCCATAATCCAGAATCACTAATTAACGAATGTTTGAGTCTGAGGATTAGTTATACCTACTAATACCAATGAGATGAACAATTGACACTTTTAGATAAATTAATCAATGCTGTTATCTCAAGTCGGGTCCCAATCCTAATGAACTCCTTCACCGGATCCATGTAACTGTCTAGATATCTAAATATCTAAACCTTGTGAGATCAGTTTTCTGTCTCGACAGAAAACACTGTTACATGCAAGTCTCAACAGTAATATGCCAACCCATATAACATATTACTTGACTTGGGTTGATTTTAAGTCTATTGGTCTATTATAAAGTATAGACTCACTTCATGCTTGTATGAACACTTTATAACTACTTAAATAAACTTATGATTACTTTCTTTATGAAAGATTTGTGCCTTTATATATAGTTACATTTTAATGCTATATATCTGATTAAACAAATGACTAAATAAACAATTTATTCATTAATATTTATATCCTAAAACAATTGTCTTTAGGACACTAAACTCCAACAAAACAAATGTCTGTCATGTATCTTGTGTCATGTGAAAGGGAAAATGGCATATTGTGAAATAAAAATGTCTTTTCTCCAATGTGATCGTAGTTGTTGATAGTGGAGATTCGGCCTACAAGTGGGAAGAAAAAATTGTAGAGTTCAAGAAAGTGAAGTTTTGAGATGTTAAATTAAGGTTAGCGATGATGATGATTTTGGTTCAGGGAAGTAAAAATCCTTTTTTATTAAACCTAAAAGAAAAACCCTGTGATCACTTGAATTTAACTCACTTTTGTTAATGATTTGTTTTTGGGCTTTCACTAGGATCGTAGAGATTAATCTAATTTCTGCCATATTTTCTAGTTATTTCAAAGTTGTAGAGATATTTCATGCTTTAATGAACTACTCTTCTGCCACAACAAATTAAAGAGATGAATTAGAGAGAAAAATAAATTTGAAGAGAGAGATAGATCTGAAAGAGAGAAGATAGATCTGAGAGAGAGAAGAAAGATCTGAAAGAGAGAAGATAAATCTGAAAGAAAGAAAACAGATATGAGAGAGAGAAGACAGATCTAAAAGAGAGAAGATAGATCTAAAAGAGAGATAGATCTGAGAGCCAGCCATTTCAGATATGAAAGAGAGGGATAGATCTGAGAGAGAGCCATTTCAGATCTGGAAGAGAGAGATCACATCCATCCAATAATATTCATTAATTTAATTATTATATATAGTTTTTCCTTTTATAATTTTTGATTTCTCGGTTCAAGGGTCATGCACCTTTTGAGTGGATCCTTACCTAATTAAAGTTTTTTGCGTACGTTAAAACTTGAATTTGAGATCTAGCTTAAGCGATTTGATGCCCTTAACCACTCAAGTCAAACTTAAGTTTAATATTCATATAATTTTGAATGAAAACATAATTTCCAAAAACATAATAGTAAATTTAGATTTATTAATTCACATTCACCACTAAAATATAACTAGATGAATATGTTTATAATGTTATTAGTTTATTTTTTTTTCAAATGAACAAAATAATATTTGTTTAGGTAAAGTGCACTAACTAGGGGTAGCAATATCCTTTAAAAGAGATGGAATAATAAACTAATTGAAAAAAGCTCATAAAACTAGTTTTTTTCAAAATCATAGGTTTGAGCCCAAAACGCTCTTTCAAACCTTTATTCATCAAACATTATTAGAGGTTTGACTAGTAAAAAACCTCTAAAGTGGTTCAAACTAGAGAGGACAATTGGTAGGGTATCCCAAGGTAGTGTCGATCCCAAACTTTTATCTGATTATTTTTAATTACCCATATACGTCCCATTAACCTAATAGGTACACTTTTTGCATCCCATATCCGTCCCATTTAATTCGTGCATACCCGCGGATACCTATACTCATTAAGAATTAATATATAAAACATAAAATATGACAAATTTAACAAATCATACATCTAAAAATTGAACAAATTTAACCTTAATCAATAAGAATAAAATAGTTTAATGGTATCATTCAATGATTGAAGAACAAAAGGTTAGGTTTGAATCTTACATCTTACATCTAAAAAATAATAAAATATTAAAAAAAATTATGACGGGTAATGAATATCATTCTGGTATCCTCATACTCATCCCATATCTGTCACGAGTAATGGTTTTGGTCTCATACTCTTTTATATAGAATACATATACTCATTAGGATCGGGTAGTGCCGGATACCCACAAATACAATACCGGTTAGCATTTCAGATCTACTGCTCCTTGATCAATTTCATATTAGTATTTTGGATAATAGTTGTGTAAAAAACCTATAAAAATTGTAATGATTGTCACTTAATTTTGATTATTTTCATTATTATAATCACTGATGTTTAATGTGTTATTAAAAAAAGGTAATTAATTTATTAGTACCTATATTTTCATAAAACACACTGTTTAGTTCCTGTATTTTTAAAAATACACGATAAAGTTTCTAACGTTTTTTTCGGTGAACTGTTTAGTCCCTAACGTTTTTCTCGATGAACTGTTTAGTCCCTGTCGTTAGACTCTCATGAAGATTATGTTAGTCAATTTGGATTTCGGTATTCTTTTCATTTATTTTTCTTTCCTTTAAACATTAATGCATCTTGTAGATACCCATTTTTGTCCGGGACATTTTTATGCTTTAACTGATAATATTTGAAATTAGGACAAGTTTATAAATTATATGAGAAATACAACATATCTTTCTCACGTATGGTTTATCCGAAAAATGGAGCTTTTGTATACCAATTTGTTATGTCTCAATTCAATTATTAAATCACATTCAAGGTATAATTTATTAGAACAAAGGTATCTTTCATCTTGCTATAAATCTATACTTGAGATATAATATATTGTTTTCTGAATATGATTTTGGAATTGTTATATTTCAAAATATGATTGTTAGTTAAAATCAATTTTTATTTAATAGTTAACTCATTCTAACTTATAATTATTTCAAGGAATAGATATAGTTTTGGATATGAGGTTTATTAAGAGATTGTTTATTAAAGATAATTCTTTTACATAAAATCATATTTAAAACACAATTTATTCTTAGAACTAATTACTCATGAATGGATTAACACTCAAAAATAAATTCTATTATAAAAAATAATAAAACAAAAATAAAATAAGATGCTTTTATTAAGAAATAAAATTTACATTTTACAAAACTAATCTATTACATCTCTTTGTTTTGTAGATAAACATAAAATTAAGCCTCTCAATATTCCTAATCCACCTCCTAATCAAGCTTCAACTCAAATGAGATATGGACAAGAATCAAAGTTCAAATTTCAACAGCCAAATCCAAAATGAGCAGCATTGGAAGTATTAATTCAAGAGAAAAACCCACTTCCAAGACAGAAAAAGACAAGACCTACTCTCAAGACTAAAAAGACAGTCACATGGGAAAATCTAGAGACAAAACCATGCAGAAATCTCATTTTCAAGACACAAAAAAACAAATTGAGTCATGCTGAAAGAGTTACAGCCCATGCTGAACTCACATTATGCTCATTTGAAAGAGGGATGGTTTAGAAAGAAGAGAGGCCAATTTGGAGAGCCATTTTTCAGAATTGTTTTTAGGCAGAAATTCTTGTAATAGTTTCAAGTTTGAGAAGTGCCCAAAGAGTGAAAAGAATTATTTTTAGGCAGAAATTCTTGTAATAGTTTCAAGTTTGGGAAGTGCCAAAGAGTGAAAATCTTGTATTCACCAAAATTCTATATAAATCAATTCTTTCTCCATTTGATCTCCAAAGCTTTGAACTAAAGGTTTTTATCCTTAGTTTATAAAAACAGTGATTAAAAGCTTGCTTTTGAAATGAACTGATTTTGTAAACTTTGGATAAAAATTCTATTAGTTTTCAGCTCTTTTACATACATGCTATTTATTTAATGCATACAAACCATTTACTAATCTTACTAACTTTACATATTAATTAGAATTTATATTTTATCCTTTGTATATTTGTGTTTATATATATGCTCTACTAACCATTTATTAATCCAGTAACTTTATACATTTTTCCTATTTATACTACACTAACATTATTACAAGCTAACCATTTATATTTATTCTAATTATTCATATTTGTTTTAATCTTCTAAATAAACCAAACAGATTTACATTTTGCAGAAGTTAATTAAGTTAGTTCATTTGTAAATTATTTTTCTATTACCCTTAGAACAGATTCAACCTGTTTCATTCAAATTTCACCCGAAACCTCACTTCGCCTCTCACGATTTACACGGAATAAACTTTCCACTATTTTGTTTCGCTGTTACAGGTTTCGAAAAATAAAACTCATTAACAGATGATCTGAAAAACCAAAAGAAAAACTAAAAAATCTAATCTAGTCAAACAGAGCTCTTTATTTCCCTTCTCCACCTCACCGGATCCGAATCATCACCGTCGTTCGTCTGAGATTCCAGATCTAAACGAAAAAACAATAAGAGCAAGAAAATAATCACCGATCATATTACTTCGGATTTCAATCTTCATACCCAAAAAGAAAACGAAACAGACCAAGTAGAAATAAGACAGGTCTTACCTCAATGCAGGTCGGAGCGGCTACAACGGATAATGCCAGGACGGCGCACGACGGCAGCAGCTCGGACAAACGGCGGACTCGAATCAGAACTCAAGCAGTAGTGGACGGCGGGGCCAAGGCGAGATGAAAACAAGACAGAGCAGAGCGGAAGGCGAATAAACGGAGTAGATGGAGGTGGTGAACGGCGGCCGGCCAGGTGAGAGGTTGTTGCTGTAAACCTTTAAGAGAAAAGAAAGTCACAAGATAAGGAAGAAGGTGGCTAGTCTAATTTAAGTGTTAAATTAGGTTAACAATTTATTTATATGGGAAGTCAAGGTTAGGTTAAATTAGAGCCCTTGATCAAATCTAATCACATGGTGGGGATTAATCCCTTATTAGGATTAGGGAGAGTTTTTTTACGTTGGGCCTGTTTTGTTTGCCCTAAGTAATTTAATTAA
This sequence comes from Euphorbia lathyris, assembly GCF_963576675.1. NCBI lineage: Eukaryota > Viridiplantae > Streptophyta > Magnoliopsida > Malpighiales > Euphorbiaceae > Euphorbia > Euphorbia lathyris. Next base: position 63,507,437 of record NC_088919.1, read on the forward strand.
ATATAGAAAATAGTTTAATTAAATATAAATCAAGTTTAGTTCAATTAGTTTAACTTGCATTAGTTCAATTTAGATACTTTAGATTAAATTCTTTGATGATTTATAACATAAGTTTAGTTTGATTAATTTGATATTTATTAGTTCTGTTTAATTTATCTAATGCATAGGGTTATGTCATAATCGTATGCATAGCAAACATAAAATAATAAAATCACACAAAAATAATAGTAATATCCTCCAAGTATATTAAACCCGCTACATAAAGTTATGTCATAACTATATGTATGGTAAATAAAAATGAGTAAATCACTCCGAGATTTAATCCCCACTATCCAATGCATAAGGTTATGTCATAATCATATGTACGGTAAATAAATAAAAAATGACTAATAAATTATTTAGAAATAACGTTAATATCTATTGAGCCCGCTGCATAGGGTTATGTTATAATTGTATGCATGACTATTATTAATGAAATACCGATAAAATAATGTACGAAACTCGATTCCACAGTGGTGTAACCTTTGACCATCTTAGTGTGCCCTACTCGAACCTAACACTATGGATATGCTATAACCATGCTCCTAAAAACCTAAAGGAACTTCTGAAACACGAAATCCAATTGTTATGGTTTTAAACCCTCTATACAAGGTTATGTCATAACCGTGTACATGGTTATGAAGCTCAGATCACGACCGAAAAGATTTAACCCGAGCGAGATAACTGATATTGCCATACATCCAAACCCCCTCAGACTGCGGAAAAGGGTTATGTTATTGATAACAACCCAAATTATTCTTGAATAAGGAATAAGGGAAAATTAATAGAGATAATGACAAACCATTATTTCTTCTAAAAGAGATATTTATGCATGATTAATGTGGAATTAATGATAATTAATGCAGGGGTGAATATGCAAATAATGAGGAAAAGGAAGGAGTTTCTAGCATTATGCCACACCACGTGGACCATGGCGAGATACGCCATAACGAGATACGCCCGATGAGAGCGAGTAATGGAGACCCGCCATTGTTCTCAAGGAGAGCGTACATACGCCTTGACGGATCCAAGAATACCAAAAGACGCCTTTATTACCATCCATGAATGGGAATAAATATAATTAAATGGCAATTAATAGCCATTAAAGGGGAATAAAGACTTGACTGTTCGAATACCTCAACTCTGAGGGTTTTAATGATAAATGCTGGGATTAATGGAGAATTGATAGCAATCAAAGATGAGTAATGGCACAACTCTTCACCTGCTTCCCCATTAATGCTGAAGGTTACAGAAACCTATATAAATACCCCAACTTCCTAGGATCAAAGGTACACTTACTGATTCTCTACTTTTGTGCTTACAGTTTATTCTCAGAAATATTACTGACTTTGGGATCGGAGTGTCCCGGCCGATCCCAACGGCGCCTCACAGGGAAGTGCTCCGATCAAGGATTTTTCCACAAGTTATCAATTGGTGCGGTGAACGTGGATCTCTAACAAACAGAAGATCACAAAATCTTGATTGTATAGAGTTTCACAAAGAACAAAACAATGGAGTCAACAGAATAGAAATCACAATCTCAAACTTTGGCTCAATCAGTACAACAAATCTATCCAAAGATACAGTTCTCCATATATTGGTGTTATGAATAAGATAAGTTTCCCCTCTTTCTTATTCCATTTTTAATTAAAGAAAATTGAGATCCCTCACTCTTATAAAGTGTTATGAATATCATTACATGTTATTATGATAAATCTAATAAACTGTGAAAGATGAAGTCATAAACACAAATCTTTCATTAAATCTTGCATGCTTACTATGCCCTCATATTTTTATGCATGACAAGTGTAATATGATATTGTCATTGAATTAGTACAAACGCATGTATAAGACTCGTAATCTTGGGATTTACAAAAAAAAAATCATCCATTCAATGTGATTTTGTCATTTTATATTAAAATATCATAAAAGGGCTCATGTAATTACAAATGATTTAGATCTGGTCGGTCTTTTGGATGAACATGCATATAACTATTAGAAGAAATTACAAAAAAAATCATATTTGGTTTTTCCTTGTACAATTCACCATCTATATATGGCTTTTCTCCTATATAGTACTTTTAATATCAAAAATTCATATTTTTGAATATTGTTTTGTCAAACAGTTATTTCATTCCCTTTTTTACAAGGATGTGTCTATTCATATAAAAACTGTTTATTTGACATTGTTAGAATTTCTGTTACCAACACAAGAGACTTGAAAATATTGAGTCTATTTGTAATTATCTTATAATTGTCCCTAACTATTAAGGCCATTATGGGTCGATGAATTACTAAATTGGATAAACAAAACTTTCATGTCCTGAGCTAACTACAAAATAGTGCAAGTGTCGGTTTCGGATCAGAACATTAATTCATGCAAAATTCTTAGGATATACATGAGAATTCCTTAAAGATTGGAGGATTGTATGTGAAGGTAGGTGAGAGTGGATTTTGAGTAATTTTCCTTACACTCCAAATTGGAGGAGAATCATGGTACATGTATTTTTCTTCCAAAATTACCCTTTCTCTTTTATTTTATTCGTACAAATGAAATGATATAAGAGTAATTTTATATATAACTATATTATTAAATCATCACTTACCTTTCTTTAATTACACCTCATTCAAATGAGGCTTTAATGATCTCTGAATGCCATTAATGTATGGATGCACAATATTAATTGCAAGTAAATAGCAACTATGTAAGGTATCTTACCCAATATAGAATGTCATAACTTTTATGACGTTTAAAATAAATATGCTATCTTGGATATTAATGCGCATTGAAATACAAAAGGACATTATTCTTAAACCATTCTCATTATGGTTATTTATTAAGAATTCATTATGATATTCATGTGTAGTAGCAATCTTTATGGTTATGACCGTTATACGTGATATTATTATCAAAACAAGCACGATTAAAATTCTATTATAAATTTGTTTGACATATAATATTTACTCGGTTTTATCCTTTGACTAAGTTCATTCTAGAGTTAGGGACCAACGTGAAGGAATTATTAAGTTGATTCCAAGATGAACTAAAAATTCCATAAAGAGAATTGCATCATACATGATATTTGCCAACAAGGCAAATGCAAACATTCTTTTGCTATGAAGTATGTTCCATGGATCAAGCCATTGATCCCCCAAGGTAAGTGAATATAGCTTTTATGACTTACCACAATCTTTTAATAATGGACAGAGTATGCCCCACTTCTGGAGTTCTTTCAGTGCTAACCCACAGGTACAAGGGAGTTGCTAATACTACAACCAGTGCAAACACTGATATGAAAAATAAAGCTCAATCCAAAGAAGTGTATATGCAGAGTCACTTTAGAAAAATTCCTTGACTATGTCATTGGCCAAAAAGGAGTTAGATCAAATCCAGATAAAATAAAAGCCTTGCGAGGAAAAAGGTGAAAAGAGCGCCTAAATAAAAGTCATGCGAGGAAAAAAGTGAAAAGAGCGCCTAAATGAAAACCCCACAATGGGTGAGAAAGATCCAGAGGTTGAACGAGCGGATCATCATACTAGAAAGATTGTCAACAAGCATATCAAGGTATAAAACAATTCCTAGCAGAACCACCCTTGATGAACAGACCAATCTGAAGGGGAGACCTGCATTTGTATCAATCTGTCATGGATAAAGCTATATGCACCGTGGTTATTCAAGAAGAAGAAGGTCAGCAGTTCTCCATCTATTATGTTAGCAAAATGTTGAAGGATGCGGAGACAAGATATTCGAAGCTAGATAAAATGGCTCCCACGGTTGTGACAACATCCATCCGTGTTAAACCATAGCTCCAAGCATAACCTCAACATGATCGATATCAAGATCAAGAGCCGGATTTACCATCACGATTCAACATTGAACACACGGATGATGAGATTGAAAGACGAGGGCATACCGCTCTATATAGACAAGAGAACAATGCAGAAAGGTACGCCACCAAGTTAACATGAATTTGCCATTCACAGCACGGATCCTGGGGTATGAAGCGGACAGAATGTTTAAAGCTTCCAACTTGCCACAATATAAAAGAAAAGATTCAATATAAGCGGGACATTACATATCCCGAACCCAAAGGAGGGGAGCATGTAACCGTTGGAAGAAACGCCAAAGCGTACTACAGGTTAGCCACCACACTGAAGCTTGCTGGGAGCTGGCAAACTAGATAGCTTGTTGGGAGCTGGCAAACTAGATAGCTTTGTCCAGAATAACAAATAACAAGATGACAAGCAGAAGACAGATCCCAAAAATAAATTCAAAAGTGTCATTAATGTCATAGCAGATGGACCAGTGTATCAGCCACCCGTGGAAAAAGCAAAAATATCCGCTCTGGATAAAACATCCCTCCATTGCTCCTTTTGCAGAAACAGGTCCACTAATCTCTCCACATGCAGATGCATTGGTAGTAACAATGGCAATTCAAGGATGGGAGATAAAATAAAGCGAGTAAAGACACGGGCAGTTCTCGCAATGTCATCACCAAAGGTGCATTCGCCAAACTAAAGGTTGATCTGATCCAAATAGAAACAACCATTGTTGACATCATTGGAGTGACAGGTCACACTATCCAGACCAAGGGCCAGAGGTTGCAACCCTAATTTCCATCCGTCGTCTGACAATGTACATTCCCACCAGCAAAGGAGGAGTAATGATTAGCGGGAACCAAAAGGTGGCTAAAGAGACTTATACTCGGCGTCACTATCAATCCGCCCACAATCTAAAGAGGACGAAGGTGAGAAATATTAACTTGTCACTACAGCTTTGGGCGACACAGAAACGCTCCTTATTACTGATGGAAAGCGGGTGCGGATCGCCAAAGGATTAAAACTTGAGATCAAAGAGGATGTTAAAAAAGTTCTCATTGAGTCTGAAAGCGTATTTACATAGGAGAATGAGATCCCCACATGAGTAAGCCCAGATGTGATTACTCATAAGTTAAACATCATTGAGGATGCGGTTCTAGTTGCTCAGAAAAGACGGAACCATGGGCCTAAAAATCAGTATTTTTACATATTCTTATATGTGCATTAAACTGTTATAGTATCCTATATTTTATAATTTATTCTTTCTCGCCATACTTCTTATTATTCATTTGCCTAGCTTTTAGTGCTGATATACGCCCAGTGGCTGGCGAATGAAAAGTTCCACAGGTGGATCAATTACCTCAAAGATAGGACAATTGATCCCATCACGGGCGGATCCCTTTTCCATAAAGATAAGAAGCACAGACCCTCAGGAGCTTTCAAATGAGCTCAACTCTCTCCTCAAAGACAGGAAAAGGATTGACCACCATCAAAAGCGGGTTAAAATCGCCTCAAACATGAGATCATTACACCCTCAACTTTCTCCTCAAAGATAGGAAAACACTCTCATGGGCGGATCCATCTTTAGATGATCACCATTCGAGAAAGAGTTAAAACATTCCTTGCATGCAAGGACTTTACACTCTCTCACTCCCTTCCCAAAGAAGGGTTCACAAGTCCTACGGGCGGATCGCTTCACCTCAAAGATAGGTAGCAAGTTGATCCCCTAGGTAGCTTTACTTCCTCTAGAAGAAATAGAACAGCTTCAAACCTTCATAAAGGTTCGCACAACGGAGTATGGCTGGCCACCTACTCCATATTAAATCCTACAAACTTATATATTTACTTACGCAAACGTAAAAGTAAATGGCGACCATAAGGATTAAAACAATTGTACTTAAGTTTTACAAACAATCGGACAATAATCTCAGCGGCGGATCGATCTACCTCAAAGATAGGAAACAATTGATTGCCGTCAGAGACAGAGTTAAAACATTTCTCAGACGTGAGAACTTTACACTCTCAAATACTCTTCCTAAAGAAGAGTCTCAAGACCTGGCGGCGGATCGATTCACCTCAAAGATAGGAAGCAAATCGATCGCCTAAGGCAGCTTAACTTCCTCACCAGGAATAAAAGCTTCTAAACCTTCACAAAGGTTCACACATTGGGGTACGGCTGGCCACCTACCCTAAACAATCAGAGAAATCCTAAACCAGATTCTAGAAAATTACTTGCTAAAAGATATAATGCATTAGTAAAAATAGTTCTGGAAAGCAAAGGGTTCATCCAACTAATGAAGCCTCGTCTTCATCTCCAAATAATGAAGCCTCGTCTTCATCATCAAAATAATGAAGCCTCGTCTTCATCTCCAAGTAATGAAGCCTCGTCTTTATCTCCAAACAATGAAGCCTCGTCTTCATCAAATTAATGAAGCCTCATCTTCATCAAATTAATGAAGCCTCGTCTTCATCCAATTCATGAAGCCTCGTCTTCATCCAATCAATGAAGCCTCGTCTTCATCCAATTAATGAAGTCTCGTCTTTATCCAAACAATGAAGTCTCATTTTCATCAAAGTAATGAATCCGCATCTTCATCATAGAAATAACAAAGTCTCGCCTCCACAAAATGCACAAAAGTCCCTAAATGGCTGATCATTCTTACTGATCCCTAAGTGCGGGTCATTCTCCTCAATATGGCAGAACTGAACAAAAGAAGTCCCTAAGGCGAATCATAATCCTATGTCGTAGGAACAAATGGTCCCATAAAGGGCGGGTTATTCCCTTTCTAAAGGAAATATAACTCTCAAGAAGCCCCTAGAGGATAACAATGGATACGGTTGGCCACCTATCCACAAGGAAGCAAAAGCCCCTAAAAGTGCATCATATCCATATATGATCCCACATAGGGAAGATCTTGTTCATAAGATCCCGCATAAGGAAGCCCCAAAAGGCGCATCATTTCCATATATGATCCCTCATCTAGGGCGGGTCCACTTTCCTCCAAGATAGAAAAATAAAACACCATTTAGACACCCCTAAAGAGCTTTTTATACCATTAGGGGGGGCTTCTGATAACAACCCAAATTATTCTTGAATAAGGAATAAGGGAAAATTAATAGAGATAATGACAAACCATTATTTCTTCTAAAAGAGATATTTATGCATGATTAATGTGGAATTAATGATAATTAATGCAGGGGTGAATATGCAAATAATGAGGAAAAGGAAGGAGTTTCTAGCATTATGCCACACCACGTGGACCATGGCGAGATACGCCATAACGAGATACGCCCGATGAGAGCGAGTAATGGAGACCCGCCATTGTTCTCAAGGAGAGCGTACACACGCCTTGACGGATCCAAGAATACCAAAAGGCGCCTTTATTACCATCCATGAATGGGAATAAATACAATTAAATGGCAATTAATAGCCATTAAAGCGGAATAAAGACTTGACTGTTCGAATACCTCAACTCTGAGGGTTTTAATGATAAATGCTGGGATTAATGGAGAATTGATAGCAATCAAAGATGAGTAATGACACAACTCTTCACCTGCTTCCCCATTAATGCTGAAGGTTACAGAAACCTATATAAATACCCCAGCTTCCTAGGATCAAAAGTACATTTACTGATTCTCTACTTTTGTGCTTACAGTTTATTCTCAGAAATATTACTGACTTTGGCATCGGAGTGTCCCGGCCGATCCCAATGGCGCCTCACAGGGAAGTGCTCCGATCAAGGATTTTTCCACAAGTTATCAGTTATAACTCTATATATGCTCATGAACCCAAAAGACTTCATGAGCGTTAAAGAGATGCTTGCATGAATGCGATTATTGACCAAAGCAATATTAAACATGAACACATAAAACAAGCATGCAGAAGTACAACAGTACCGATTTATCGGGCGGGGTAGGGTGAGATTACGTCTCTTCCCTATACGTAACCGGAAACCGAACTTAGAATCATCGCAGACCATTGACTTATCCGAACTTACCCGAATGGGTCAATTCGGAATCAAAGCGGTGTCCAATCAGACCGTCAAACTGATTGGTGGCGACTCAAAAAACCCATTAGACCAGTCTCCTTAGAGGGGCTGTCTAGTACCGTTGAAAACCAGTAGAGCGGGAGCCATATCGGATATTAAAGTTCGCAGTCCGCGGGCACGGGTGCGACACATCTGAAATCAACTTTGAGTGTTCTTCTTCTCAGTGGCGGAACCAGGACTCCGGATGATCCGGAGCTCAAACATATCAGTAAAAAAATTTCAAAACACTAAAAAAAAATTCGAAATTAACTGTGCGGTTGACGGTAAATTTTCAAAGTCCAACCCGTTAGGGCTGAGCAAAATTTTTTTAGCCTCCAACACATTAAAACTGTAAAAATGTTATCATTTTTTTTTAGAAACTAGAATTGAACTAATATAAAATTAAACATGTTTATTTTTTTTTAAATAGTAAAGACATAATAAAAACGAATATTAAATATTTCTACTTTTCTTTTTAATGATAAAAACATATTAAAAATGAATTCAAAAGTGTTATAAAAAAAATAAAGAGTCCATTTAAATTAATTAATAATTGTAACATATTTTTATAATTACTGAAAAATAAAATAAAAATAAATAAAAACTTAAACAAAATTAAAGCTGAAGGGAGTGGAACATAAGACCTCTCAAATAGAAATAAGCATCCTTAATCATATCATATACCTTTAAACATTGTAATAATACTACATAGAGTCAATATAATTCTTTCCAAAATATTACCAGACACCATTACTAAACTTTTTTTTTCTCAATTCTCCGGCCGCCTACCCAGGCTCGAGCCTCCCCTTACCCCCTTGGTTCCACCCCTGCTTCTTCTTGATTTTCTTCTTAATCGTTCAAATTCGCAAGCATTGGGTCTGTTCTTTTTCTTGTTCTCCATACAAATAGCTTCTTCTTCTAAATTAGATTTCCTCTTCTGAAGTTTGAAGGTAAATAGTAAAGGGTAATTTAGTCATTTCCGAAGTTATAAACGGTAAAAAATCTAACAAACAGATTGAAGGACTAAATAGTTCACTGAGAAAAAGGTTAAGGACCTTACCATGTGTTTTTGAAAATATAGAGAGTCAAAAGTATGTTTTATCAAAATATAGGGACTAATAAATTAATTACCCTTAAAAAAATGGGAATTTTACAAGGGTTGATATGTTATTGTTTAATTATTTGTTACATGAAAATTATCCTATTTTTATTCCTTTTTTTTACCCAAATATTATATTTACAAATGTGAAAATGTAATTCTAAATTATTTTTCAACCCAAGCGAGATTTTTTTAACAAAGAAGTGGTTTTTTAGTGCTATTATTCACAATGTTAGCAGGTTCGGACCGGACCTGCCGGTCAGACCGGAAACCAGCTAGAAAATCGGTCCGAGCCACTCCGGTTATTTGAATAATCAAATAACCGGAGAGAATCGGGATTGACCCGGGACTCGGCGGTCAGTCCGGGAACCGGTGTGACCCCGGTTTTTCATTTTTTTTTAAAAACTTAAAATTTTGATTTAAAAATTCTGAAAAATTCCACCTCATCCATTTCTAACAACTCTCCCCATAAAACAAGTCTCTTCAAAAATTCTCTCTAATGGTTAGTCACAATCACACTATTCAATGGACCCCACACGTCATATAATATAATATAATATAATATTTTCTTTTCTTTTTAATCAATTAACATATTTTGTAAAAATAATAAAATTTATAATGGATTAAAAAAATTAAAAACATGATTCAAAAAAAATTAAAAACATTATCATTTTTTTCAAATTTTAATTGATAACAGTAATTAATAAAATTACAAAATATATTAAAAATGAAAGTACATTAAAAAATATATATTTCCAAAAATAATTAAATACATTAAATTAAATTAAAAAGATAACATCATACTTCCAAAAAAAAATTAAGAATAACATCATTGAAACCAAATTAATAAAAAGAAAACCAATTTAAATAAAATATCTATTTTTTTTTATCGTAAAAACATTGCAATTACTATTCCCAAAATGAATAAAATACTACTCCATTAAAAAAAAGGTAAAGTTCAAATAAAACCCCTGTGGTTTCACTAATTTTCAGATAAAGGACCGTGGTTTACTTTTTGTCAAAACGAGGATCGATGTTTTCAACTTTAGCAAAATAAGGACTTTTTCGATTGATACTATTAAAATCACACTTGAAGACTTCAAAAAATGACATATTTTAAGAACTACTAATATTCTAAACAACTTTAATTCTTCAACTTTTTTATTTTGAGATTATTTAGATAATGTTTGGTAAAGAGAGAGAAAGTTAATGTTTAGAGAGAGAAAGTTCTAAAAACGATGATTTTCGAAAATCGAAAATGTAGTTCCATAGAAAATATGACATTGAACAACTTTAATTCTTGAAAATTTTCATTTTCAGGTCGTTAAAGATGGTTTTAATAGCATTAATCCAAGTGTGAAACCTCAATCCTCGTTTTGACAAAAGTAAAACCACAGTCTTTTATCTGAAAATTAGTGAAACCACAGGGGTTTTATTTAAAATTTACCCTTAAAAAAATAGAACAAATACACTGGTAGGACCCACCAAAAATTGGGATTTTGTATGCTTTTGTACGTCTTTTGTGTGTGATTGACAATCACACCGCCTTCTTCCTGGGGCAAACAAAGCGCGTAAAAAAAAAATGTGAGCTGCTATATATCGAACCAAATTCCGGTCCACCGTCCATTTGTGACATATTTGCTCTCATCACTTTTTGAAACAAGAAAGTGGAATTTTTTCAAATCCTCTCTACATTCTTTGCATTTTCTCTCCAAAATTATAAACCCGAACAACAATAATTAAAATTATGAAAATAATTGATATGTGACAATCCGAACCTCGAAAATGGATGATTACGCGTCGGAAACATTAGGATTTATACTTTTTTTTATCAAAGAACTCATGAAAATAATACATATTTTTCATGACGATTTTGCATTTTTCGTCACAAAAAATAGAAATTTTTTTAATTTTTCGTCACAAAAAATTGAATGATTTAGTATTTTTCGTCCCTAAAATTTTTACGATTTAGTATATTTCAAAATTTGGCCTAAACGGATGCGTCATACCACCCGACCCATGGCGGGAACGGATGCGGCGTACCACCCGACCCATGGCGGGAATGGATGCCGCATCCGTTCCCACCATGATGGGAACGGATGCCGCATACCGTCCGACCCATGGCGGGAACGGATGCCGCATCCGTTCCGACCATGGGTCGGACGGTATGCCGCATCCGTTTAGGCTAAATTTTAAATTTTCTCTCAAAATTTTTTTTTCTCAATTTTGACAAAATTTTTATGGCAAGGACAAAATTGTCCAATGGGGGCGGTGATAGGGAATTTAGGTGCGGTATATAGCAATACCAAAAAAAAAAAATTACCTCATGCGCATCAATATTTGATTACAGCCATTTCTCTCAAGCGACTCGCTGCATTTGAGAGACTTTCTATTTTGCTGCTCTAGTGGTTGCGAGTCTCCACCAAATCACAAATTGGTCCCTTTTAAGCACCACTAGGGATGAGATTTAGATCAGAAGAAGGAAAGAAAAGGAAAAAATAAACCCTAAAAAGTTGATCGATCCTCTGCCTCCTCTCCACCCCTCGAGTCCGCGCCTCCACCGATCGAGTGACTCCGTCCCTGTTCCGCCTTTCTTCCGCCGCGACTCTGCCTTACCTCTGCCGCGACTCCGCCTCTGTTCCGCTCGGTTCCGTCCTTTGTTCTGCTACCGGTCGGATTTGTTCTGCCTCCAGGTTTGTGTTCATTTCATGATTTCAGTAATTTTAACAAAGAATTGGTTTCTTAGTGCTATTATTCAATAACAATAATAAATTTTAATAATTTTCTACAGGGATTCATTCTATTGTTCTGATTAATCAAAATGGTAAACTATTCATCACTATTCAACTCTCTGCCTTCAGTTCTCCTATACGATTTCGTGAACTTAATTTGGTGTTGTTTCCCCTAAACACAGGTTGTACTCGCTGCATCTATAGTTAGCAAGTTTGGGAAAGGTTTGTGTTCGCAATATAGAAATTATCATTTTGTATTTCTGTTATGTGGATCAAAGTAATGTTTGTTTTCTGATTTATTTTTCTAAACTCAAAGTAAGCTTTCAATCGGTTCATGTGCAAGTATAAGTTTAATCTGCATTAAGATTTGTATATATCCTGAATGTCTGGGTCATTCAAAACTCTGCACTAAGATAATGCACATAAATTTACTTGGTGCTAGGTAATTTAAATACCATCTCCCTTATTTTTCCTTAACCATCTCTTTTCCCGCATCTACATGAATGAATAAGCTCTATCGAAGATTTAGGATCTACTAGTCATCCTAGGTCTGGTGTTTTATTCAAAGTGCCTTTTTTTTATGTTTGATCCTATTCAATGTAATAAGACAATTTGAAGTTCATCTGGTTGACATTTTGGCTTCCAATGCAGAAATTGTTTCCAGGCAGTTCGTTGACATGTCTCTTATGAGGATTCAAGGTCTTCTTGCAGCTTTTCCAAGTTGATAGGAATCGCAAAGCAGCATACCTATGTTGAAACTGAGAATGTGCGATATGTTTACCAGCCGATAGATGCTTTGTACTTGCTACTTGTGACAAATAAACAAAGCAACATTGTTGAAGATTTGGAAACTCTGAGATTTGTACTTGCTACTTGTGACAAATAAACAAAGCAACATTGTTGAAGATTTGGAAACTCTGAGGCTGCTCTCGAAACTTGTATCCTTCCTCTTCTGGTCTATGATTAATTATCATGTTCTTGTAATTCCATATTTGACCTCATTTGCAATGATTTTGGATCTTCAGAGAACCCTTGACTTCTTATTTCCTTGTTTTTTCCACCTAGTTGTTCCCTTGCTTACTATGTTTCGTTTATTGGCAACTGCTGCATGTTCCCCACTGTAGCGAAACTTATAAACATTTGAAGCATGAGTTGCACAGTAGGTTTTTTTTTTTTTTAATCTGTTATGGTCAGTTAATTCCTTAAGTGGTTCCAGGTCCCTGAATACTCTCCTTCTCTTGATGAAGAGGGTATATGCAAGACAGCTTTTGAGTTGATTTTTGCATTTGATGAGGTGATCTCCCTTGGACACAAGGAAAATGTGACTGTTGCTCAGGTTAGGCAGTATTGTGAGATGGAGAGTCACGAAGAAAAATTGCATAAATTGGTAATTCAAAGCAAGATCAATGAGACCAAGGATGTCATGAAGCGCAAAGCTAGTGAGGTTGACAAAAGCAAGGTATCTACTCAAGGTTCTGGATGTGAAATGGACTGAAAAGAGGATATTTGCTCTTATATCCCTATTAATATGTTTCATTCCTTGCAGATTGATAAGAACAGAGGTGATAAAGGAGGATTTATGTCATTACAGTCGATGGGCTCTGGACTAATTGATAGCAAGTTCAGTGATATGGGCATTTCTAGCAGTGAAGGTGGTTTTGGAAGTGGTTCTGGTTTTGGATTGACAACTGATGTTGACTCCTTTTCTACCAAATCTAAAGGTTTGCCCATTTTTGTCTGAAGGAATTCCTACTACAATTATGCTTTATTTTCACTAGTTTTATGATTGTTGACATAGTTGTAAAGGCACGCCTCCTCAGGCTCGCTTAAGGCGCGCCTCACTCAAGGCTCAAGGTTGTGAGCCTTGATTGTAGAAAGCGAGGCTCTGTTTAAAAGGCTCTCGCCTTGTGCGCCTCACCTGTGCTGAATCAAGGCGCGCCTCTGTTTCTGCTAGGGTTTTTTTGTTTTTCCTTTTTACTGTTTTGTGCAAAACAAATGTTTGACTAATCTCAACTACTAATCTAACTGAAATAAGATTAATCTTAACCCTTTATTTAAATAAGAATATCAAGACACAATTAAATATAAAAAGACTAGATAGGGATTAGAGCAGTCACTTAAAGAAGAGACTCCTCCACTCCACTCAAACAGAAACTGTGAGGGACACAGAGAAGAATATCAAGTGACAATGAATGGTTAATAGTTTAGTAGCATCAGTTAGGTACTTAGATTAAGACATTAAGTACATGTTAATGTCTCTATGAAATGTGAACTTAACTTGGTGTTTTTGACATTTATGATTTAGTATTATGTTTTTATGTGGTTTTATTTTGTTTGTGTGGTCATAAATTTTTTTGTAGTCATAAGTGTGTTTTTTTGGTTTATGCTTTAACTAGTAAAAGAGTATTTTTTTTTTCTAAATTTTCTGCGCAGCGTTGCGCCTTGAGCCTAGGCTGCAAGACCCCTTAGCTCCTTAGTGCGCCTTGTGCCTTTAACAACTATGATTGTTGATAGACATTAAATGCTTAAAAACTATGTTGCGCGGAAACTCTTCTTTATTAGTGTTTCCACGTTTCGTGTCAGTTTCTGTTTCTTTTTTGTTTTCATTACGTTTTCTAGCTAAATTTTCTTAGAAATAACGTTTTCAGTGTCCGTTTTCGTTTCCGTGCAACATAGCTTAAAAATCATCTAAACTACCTATACACTTACATATTGACGAGGACTGTGATATTTTTTTTTGGTAACGACCTCAAAATGGAAAATTCCAAGAATTAAAGTTGTTTAGTACCACATTTACTATGGAACCAAATTTTTTTATTTTCCAAAAATTATCATTTTCTTAGCTCTCTCTCTAAACATTCACTTTCTCTTTCCTCACCAAACAACACCTAAATGACCTCAAAATTAAAAAAGTTGAAGAATTAAAGTTGCTTAAAATATCGTCAAAGTCTTTGAATTTTTCAATTTGAGGTCATTGTTTTTAGTAAAGCAAATAACCTGTCATGATATGTTGATAGGAAAGATGGAAAAAAAAAAAGAATTATGGGGAAGTCACTTTTAACTAATAATTCATAATTTGGGTTTAACATACCATTTTGACTAATATTATTTAATCAGTTTGGGGCCTAAGGCATAACTATTATGGAACCATTTTGGTTTTCTTGTGCCTGTATTATAGAGGCAAAAGGCATTTTTGAATTTCTTGAAAAGGTATTGAAATAATTTGAATTTAAGTTTTGCTTCGTTTCTTCTACTTTCTTGCATATTTATCTCTCTTCTCTCTTTTTGACTTTCTACTTATTATTCCTATCATTCTCTCTCTTTTCCTTATTTTTAAAATGGCACTGATGTCCTTTAATAGTAATTTTAGGTTCTCAGCTTACTAATCTGCTGGTTTCTCTCTTTTATTTATTTTCATGTTTGTTTCTATTTTATACATTAAAGAGAAGTTATGCCTATTGCCAGGTCGTCAACCTTCATCTGCCAGTGCACCATCTAAAGGTCTTGGCATGAAACTTGGTAAAACCCAGAGGGCAAACCAGTTTTTGGAGTCACTGAAAGCAGAAGGTGAAGAAATTGTTGATCTCTCACAATGATCAGCCATTTTTGTATGCTGATCTCTTACTTGTGCAGGTTTTTGTGGCCATTTAAGTACATAAATAATGGATTTTTGGAGTAATTTTGCGTTGTAAGAAAAACAACTCTTACAATGATTAGGCCTACTAGGAATTACTATATGATCGCATGTTTTCTGAGAGGCTCAAGATTTTATTTTTTGTTTTGGGCATGTGTTAATGGTATTTTTGCCTAATTTAATAGTTCTTAAGGTTAACAATCATGGTTACAGATGGCGACATTATGTCGTAGAACAGAACTTTGGACCCTGCTAAAACTCAAACTGAAATGTTAAATATACAAGACTATAATGCACAGTGGCAACGAAGAAAAATGGCTAAAGCTAGAACGTATAAGTGGCAAAATTATCAGCTCTATTTTTGAACGAAAAAGAAACAAAAATATATCTATTTTTTGCACTTCTATTTTATTTTGCAAAGCAAAAATCAAGTGATATAATCGATAAAAATAAAAAGCCCCTAATGTTTGGTCTCATTTGGATGTAAGGAACAAATAGTTTCAACTTCAAAATTTTGACAAGTTTAGTACCATAATATTAGGACTGACAATTGACATAAGGTGTGTCCACAAATTACTTAAAAACGATATAGAAGTACAAGAAAAGATTAGGATATTTATGCTCCCTCTTTCTCCTAATATGAGTTGTTCCAGTTTTCTACTTAGTATACTACCTCTATCACTTGTCACATAAAAGTACATGGAATAAGTGAATTACCCCATCCCTAGCTAGCTCCGTGAAAAGACCGAAATACCCTTTAGACAATTTTTAGAATTTTTAAATCCTCTCAAACAACCTAAACTCTCTTTAATCTAATCCAGGCTAATTTATCAACGAAAACATGGATCCGGACTAATTTATCAACGAAAGGGACCTATGATACGTATTCCTGTTTGATTTTGATGTTTTTTGGACGTTTTTTTTGCATCGGATTTTGCTGTTATTCGAAATCAGAATCGGGACATGGGGGCGTGTGGAGATCACGCCGTCACCTCTGGTGCGGCGTATGAACATCACGCCGCACCACAGGTGACGGCGTATGAATATCACGCCTCACCACAGTGGTCGGGCGTGATATTCATACGCCGTCACATGTGGTGCGGCGTGATGTTCATACGCCGCACCAGAGGTGACGGCGTGATGCCCATACGCCCGTGTGGCGTATGGGCAATTATTTATTAATTTTGTTAAATTTTTGTAATTTTTAGTTTGTTTAATTTTTTTTTGCCCTCTCGACACGCGGGCGTGTGGTTATCACGCCTCACCGTGTGGTTGAGCGTGATAGTCCCACGCCTCACCTTGTGGTCGGGCGTGATGGCTTTGCCTGGAATCCCATTATCCACTATCATCATTGTCCAGAAAATCTCATTTTTCTCAAGCATTCTATCAAATACCTTTCTTGGAAACCTTTTTTTTTTTAAAGTACGGATTATTTTGAAAGGAATAAGACAAACATTCATGTGGTAGCAGGGTGAAGATGATCGTAGTAGATAGTATTTTCGTTCTATAGTCTTTATAAGCTTTTTATACTATCCTCCTTTCCTTATCGACTATAATGCCCCTTGTGTTCGTGTGATTTTCTCTCAGAAATTATTGCTTGAGTGAGCCAGATTGACCATATTTTTCATCACAAGATTTAGAACTTCCATTATGATATGCATTTTTTTTTTCTTTGTAAATCGAACTTGCTTAATTTTTTTTTATATATATGTTTGTTATAATTTGAATGGTCCAGAACCAATTTTAAGTATTGATGTACAATTTCTCAAAATTAAGCTAGATTTCGTTTATAGTCCTAAAATGTAAAAAAAAAAAATGGATTTAGGGAGGCTGAACATGTAAAAAAATTAAAAAAATTGATTTCAGACGGCCTACCAAAAAAAATTAATAATTTGGATTTAAGGAGACCTAAGAGGCAAAAAAAAAATTAGAAATTTGGATTTAGAAAGGCCTAACAAATGCCAAAAAAATTAGAAATTTGGATTTATAAAGGCCTAACAAGCAAAAAAAATTAAAAATTTGGATTTAAAGATGTCTAACAGGCCTAAAAAAAAATTAGAAATTTGGATTTAGAGAGTGCCTAATAGGTCCAAAATATTGAAATTTTGAATTTTCGACAAACCTAACATCGTAGTGGGATATATTTAATTTTTTTTTTAAATATTTCTACATAAAGTCTATATAGACTAATTCTATATAGAAACAAGTATTTTAACCATCTCATCTCCCTGTATCAGCCCCTGCTTGTCACATAAAAGTACATAGCGTAAGTTAACAAAAAAAAAAAACCATCATCCATTTCTCATCAGATGTAGAGGACAGAATTTTACAGATATTTTTCCATGTATTGGGACTGGTACACACACAAAATGGCATAATGCATATTGTTCATAAAGGCAAGCTTCCAACAGTAAAATATAAACCAAAGCAAATGAAAGAGAAAGTACCTCTAGGCCCTAAGGTAAGAGAAACCGCATCAGCAAGTTTATCAATTCCAGCTAACAAGGCTCCCCTACATTCTTTCCCATAAGATATTCTTTTGGGGTGTTATGTGGAAATATTTGAATTGTCGTTTTGTGTTTTTGCTGCTGCGTTTAGTATTTGTATTTAGTAGTAGTATTTCTGTTTCAATCAAATTGACACATGTTCGTTGGCATTTGTTGTGAGGCCTAACGGTTATAAGACGTGTACTGTACTGAAGATGGTTTTTTATGAAATGATTTAGCAGCTTTCTCTCTCAATTCTCTTGTTTCTCCTTCTTCTTTCTCTTCTCTGAATTTCTCAGGTATCATTTGGTATCAGAGCAGTTCCTTCCTAGGTTTTCTTTGAACCCGCCATATCCAAACCTTCCACCATGGCTGATAATACCAGATCTCAAGAACTGAAGAAAATTGAAGAAAGTATCAAAACTATGGTGAAAAGCATGCTCACGGAGAACAACAAGAGGCAGGAGCAGACCTTCACCGAGCTCATGGCCAATCAACAAGGAACCATTATAGGTGAGATCAAAACCTTAATCTCTAATCTGAACATCACGGGCCCTAACCCAAATTTTCACAATTCAGTGAACCTCAACCAAAATCATAACTCCTCTTCACCCGAAACCCAACCTTACCAACTAGCTACAAGGTTCACTAAAGTCGAGTTCCCACGATTTGATGGAACAGATTTGGAGGGTTGTCTATTTCGTTGCGATCGGTTTTTCCAAATCGACCTCACGCCACCTCAATCCAGGGTCAAGTTGGCTTCACTCCATTTGGTAGGAAGAGCTCTAGAGTGGCATCAGTCTTATTTGAAAAACAGGGGTTTGATTGAAGATCCTCCTTGGGATGAATATGCTAGGGCAGTGAAGGGGAGATTTGGGGAACGCGTTTATGAGGACCCCATGGCTGATCTCAAACGTCTAATTCAAACTGGATCTTTATTGGAGTGTATAGAGGCGTTTGATGTTTGTTCCCACAAGGTCACTTTATCAGAAGAAAATGTCTTAAGTTGTTTCCTGAGTGGGCTAAAAGATGAAATAGCATTTCCCTTACAGATGTTGGGGCCAAAAACTCTGCAACAAGCCTATGCCTTATCCAGAATTCAAGATGCTTATCTCAATGCTACTAAGGGAGGGAGAGCTCAGGTAAATAAGCCTTCATCCACCCACAATTTTCCCTTACTTACTCAAAGCTCACCTTCAACTTCCACACAAAAACCACCCCTCTTACCCACCCCAAATGCAAGATGCTTATCTCAATGCTACTAAGGGAGGGAGAGCTCAGGTAAATAAGCCTTCATCCACCCACAATTTTCCCTTACTTACTCAAAGCTTACCTTCAACTTCCACACAAAAACCACCCCTCTTACCCACCCCAAATGTGGCCAAATTGCTCACCAATTTCCCACACACTACACCTAGGCCTGGAAATCAATTAGCTACAACACCTCCTAACCCACCTCGAACGAGGAGATTAACTTATGTTTTTGGTGTGATGAGAAATTTTCACCAGGGCACCAATGTAAGAAGAAATATTTGCATATGATCATGGTACAAGAATGTCCGGAGGAAGAACTGGAAGCAGAAATGGACTCCAATGAAAGCCAAACTGAGATTCCTACCATTTCCCTGTGTGCAATGGGTGGCTTACAGGAGTTTTCCCCACAGACTATGCGATTGATAGGCAGTTTCAAACGCAAATCTCTGCAAATCCTTGTCGATTCAGGTAGTACCCATAACTTCCTTGATCTTACTTTAGTTAAAGGGTTGGGATGCCAGCTAAAAGCAATTGAACCTATTAGAATTGTGGTGGCTAATGGCCAGGAGATACTTTGCCAATATTTGTGTGAGAAGTTTCAGTGGCAGGTACATGGGTATACATTTGCAGCAGATTTTCTAGTAATGACTCTGGGAGGTTGTGAAATGGTATTGGGAGTGCAGTGGTTGGAAACATTGGGGGATATTACTTGGAATTTCCATTCTCTCAGCATGGCATTTAATTTGGAGGGAATTAATTACCAACTGCAGGGGAAGGCAAACACTTCAGTGAAGGTGATTTCTGAAAATAATATGCTTAGAATGTTGAGCCATTGATATCTAGCCTATTTTGCACAAGTTCGCCTAGCCCAAACACTAATACCAGACACCTCAAACTACCCAACAGAACTTGAGCCATTGCTAAAAGAATTTGAATTCTTATTTAACAAAATCACCTCTCTCCCACCTCAAAGAACCCATGACCACAAAATACCATTACAGAAGGGTACCTCACCTATTAATGTTAGACCTTATAAACACTCACCTTTGCAGAAGGATGTGATAGAGAAAATGGTCCAAGAGCTATTGGACAATGGAACCATTCAACACAGTGTCAGTCCTTACTCTTCCCCTGTGGTATTGGTTAAGAAAAAAGACAACACATGGCGGATGTGTATTGATTACAGGGAATTAAATACTAAAACTGTAAAGGACAGGTTCCCAATTCCCGTGATTGAAGAGTTACTGGATGAGCTCCATGATGCTTCAATTTTTACCAAAATTGACTTAACCTCAGGGTATTACCAAATTCGAATGTATCATGGTGATATTCACAAAACGGCCTTCAGAACACATGAGGGGCACTATGAGTTTGTTGTAATGCCCTTCGGCCTTACTAATGCTCCCTCAACATTTCAGAGTCTGATGAATGACATATTTAGGCCTTATTTGAGAAAGTATGTTCTAGTCTTTTTTGATGATATTTTGGTTTATATCAAAGATATGGAAACACACATTCAACACTTGAGGTCTATATTTCTGAAACTGTAGCAACATCAGTTATTGGCTAAGAAGGGTAAGTGCACTTTTGGAAGTCAGAGTGTTGAGTACTTAGGACACATAATTAGCAAGGAAGGGGTATCTACGGATCCTAGGAAAATTGAAGCAGTTGCAAATTGGCCAGTTCCTGTAAACATCAGACAACTTAGGGGGTTTCTTGAGATCATCCTCTGTCCATTTGGCCTCAGCTTTAACAACTGTTTGGCCAGCCACAACTTCGACAGGTACAAATGGACCTTGGACTATGGATAGCCAGGCACTCATATTTGTAGCCTGAATGAAATTTTTCATCCTATTCTTCCAGAAGGTATAGTTAGACCCGAAGAATAGGGGAGGCCGAGTAATGGACAGCCCCTCAGGTAAGATCTGAGTTGTTTGGTTTCCTGGGAGAAACCGAGTGCTGTTTTCGCCCATAGTGGGGATCAGCTCAAGGTGGTTAAACCTTTTACAGTGAGCTTTTAAGCTCTGATACCACTTGTTGGTCCCTTATAACGTTACAAGTATAGTTCCAAGGGGGGGGGGGGTTAGGAACTATTTAAATTTTTTTGTTAGGGCAGACTTCTTTTTTCGTGAGAAAAAGGTTTTAACAGCGGCGCTGAGTGAATAGCAAGATACTGGCTTAGTCAACTGGTGACTAGGTCAGTTTCTTTACTTGAGTCAGGAGATAGCACTTAGAGTCTATTCCCGAGCTCAGATATTCAATGCGCACAACTCAGCTTGACCTCTTTACTTGGTCAGTTTTTGTTTAAGCAAGCAATAAATATATAAAGGAGTTCAAGGTTAGAAATATGTTACTCAGCAGATTTATCCAGGTTCAGCCTCCAAGCCTACGTCCTGTCCTCGGAACACGTTCCGAGATTTCGAATTCTCTACTGAGCTTTTTAACGGTAGAGCATCAAACCTTTTACAATCTTAGAAACTGAGTATAACAAGAGTACCTTCCTCTATACCTCTACTCAATCCTAATCTCTCGCTGAGTACTATAACCGAGTACAAAGCCTCTCCTTTCTAATCTCTAGAAATGATAAGTGTTTGTCCTAAACAACGATTGCTAAGACACCTTAGATGATTGAATAATCACTCTAGACTTTTACACAAGAGATATGAAATTTGGTGTAAGATTTCTTTGCTTTTTCTTGCAGAACTTTGAGTAGAATTTTGGTCAGCGTAATGGCTTGATCAAGTTCTGTATTTGATGAAGCAACTGAAGGGCTCTATTTATAGAGACGTCTGAGGCATCGGTCATTTCGAATTTCGAAATAACCGTTGGAGGGAAACGGCTTCCTGTCGTTGTCACCCAGTCTTGCTCAGAGCTCTCGGCCAATCAGATTTGAGTATCTTCTGTCCTCGGTCAGCTTTTGGTCAGCTCGGCAAAATGTCTCTCCATTTATGGTAAGGTCAACTAGACAGCATTCTGTGTCTTCTGAACTTTACCCAAAGTGGAAACACTTTGTCTGGAAGTTGTTCTTGCTCAGCTGCTGTCTTGTACTCTTTGTCGAATCAACTCAGCAGCTTCGTCCCGAAGTTGCTCAACGAAGGTCTTCTAGATCCTTCTTCCGCTGAGCTGCGTTTTGTACATAATGACAACATTTTGACATATGCGGGCCGAGTTGCCTTAAACTGTTTGACTTGGGCTTTGACTTCCGTATTGGGCTTTGGGCCTTTTAATCTTTGTGTCTTATAAACAATTTAACTCAACATTGAACAAACACATTAGTAGAATAAATCAAAGCATTTAAACTTAGTGTGTTTAGAATATTTTTTAATTACTCTTAAACAATTTTGTCAAATCAAAATTATGTGGAAAGGTGTTTCAACAAACTCCCCCATTTTGATGTTGGCAAACTATTCAGCGAAGAACTCAGTATTGAGCTCCCCCATGATAGTTGACCTAATATAACTTAGCAAACTCCCCCGTCAGGGTTGAGCTACTGACTTAGTTTTACTCTAAACATTTAAAGGTTTAATCGAGCAAGTCTAAGGTCAGTTTTCAGATATAGGTCAGCTCATGAAACATATTCTATTTTACTCAGTGTTTAAGCGGAAGTTTTAACATTCAGAGGGCGCTGAGTAATTTGTTGTTCAATGAGTCTTATAAGACAATGTTTTATAAACATACAAGTCAATGTCAAACATATTATCAGCATTGGGTACAATCAATAAGTTTTATAAGCATTAAACGTAGTTGATGTAATTGAAGATACATAATAACTTAATACTCAACATCGTATAAAATAACTCAGGTTTTGGATAAAAAGATGCAAGTATTGATATTAATAGAGGTAGTCAGCGTATACAATAAAAGATAAGTAAAAACATAGAGACTACACACATAGCATATACTGAGCTAGCCTACATCTATTTCTTTTTCTGTTGCTTAGACTGACTAAGCTCATGCTGTGTTCTAGCTTGTTCTTTCTCCCCCGTTTTGTCAGCATCGGGAGGAGGAATCCTAAAGGCGTCGGTTAAGACGGCTCTGGTCAGTTCCGTGGACAGCGCCTTAAGTCTATCGGCGCTTTCATTGACGCCGTCAAAGATAGCAACTCCATCATCTGAGACCTCTGTGGGTATATTGAGTTCAGCAGCGCTGATCATGCTTACTATGAAAGCTTGAGTTTTACCTATCCAGGTAATTACATCTGACACACCAGTAATGACTTGATGAAATGTCTTCAGTAAGGCTGAGTCGTAGTATTGACGCTGAATATTGTTGTGACGTACATGGTTGAAGGTTTGTTTGGTGACAGACAATATCTCATTTTGCTTCATGGCGTCAGTGTCCATCTCTTGTTTGTTCAAGTTCAATAATCGAACAGCCTCTCCAATTTGCTCCACTGAGCATTGAGAATAGGAGACCATTTGCTCGTTGGTCTTGATTTGCTCAGTGTGAAGCTGAGCAAAGAGCATTTTGACTTCATCAGAATTTGCATATCGCGTGTTCGCAGCTGACAAGGTCTGAACTTGACCTTGAAGAGTGTTGAGGTGTTGAACTATTGTCAGCTGGAGCTCAGCCAGCTTTGTGATGGAATCCTGCTTAGGTTGCTGTGCTTGAATGGAGACTATGACACTTAGCAAATCCTTGAATCCCTTAACTTCATTGAGAAGCTGAGTTACGTGGGAGAGCTGAGTTGTCTCAACAGTAGAAGACCCAGCAGCAGATGGAGTGGTTTGATGAAGGTCTTTAATTAATGTTTGCACCGAGTCGATGATTCTTTTACCAGACTCGGTGGCATGCAAGTAGCTGAGAGAGCCTTCATTAACTTGCCTAGTTTCCTTAGTATGACCGGTTGGAAGAGGAGTCAGAGGAATAACATGGTCAGTGACTGGAAGTGTGTTTTCAATCTGCACTTGAGTCTCGGGTAGAGCTGATTGATCGGCAGAAGTGTTGATTGGAGCAGGAATGTCCTGAGTCAGCACAATGCTTGGAGTAACAGCATTGGCGGGAATTTGCTCCATTTGGCTTGTAGAGTTAGCGGAAGCATTCAAGTCGGCGTGTTCCTTTGGTGAAGAAACAGAGGCTTGCTTTTCAAGAGAAGCCGGTGGAGTAGAAGATGTTTGTTTTCTGAAAAATTTCAGCTTGAGTGTAGAAGGGTCTTTGGTCGGCTTCTGGATAACGAGGTCAGGGACAGTTGGTTTTTGAACAGGAAGGTCAATGACAGACTTCTGACTTACCTTAACTAATCTTCTTCTGCGAGGAGGAGTGTCAGCTTGGATAGACTCTCCTGAGTGAGAGGAGGAAGTTTCTTCTTGATCAACATTGGGTTGGTCAGGTTCTTATTCTTCTCCAGAAACCAACTCAGTATTGGTTGGTTCAGCTTCAACCTCACCAGCTGTCTCCTCGGAGTCAGTATCATCACTGTGTTCTTCTCCTTGTTCATCATCTTCTTCATCATTGCCATCTAACTCTTCCTCAACTTGTGCAATAAACTGATCATCCAGTTGCACATCATCTTCTTGATGTTCAGCTTCAGTTCCTTGACACTGTGTGTAGTGAGAATCACCAGGAACAACGATGTCAGTAGGGATAGCATCAATAGGGGTCAGCGTAGAAGACTTCTGTTTCTTTTGAGGTTGCTCATCAGCATATGTTCTTTCCTCTATTTCAGGCTCATCTTGCCTGCTTCTCTTCTCAGCTGTCTTAGGTCTCTCCTGACCTTGTTTAGCAGCTGACTTAGGCTTCTTGGCCTGAGGCTCAGCTTTCTTTGAAGGAGTCCCAACAGCTTTTCTCTTTCGGGCAGCTGGAGCCTTTGTCCTTTTGCCCTTCTTTGGGACATTTGTCTCCTCATTAGCCTCATCAGTAATTTTCCCTTTCTTAATTGGCTGATTGTACTTTAAAGCCCTCAGCGAAGCAGTGGTTATCTCAGATCCTCTAACTTTAGTTTCCTCAGATAGATCAATTTGATGATCTAAGAGGATTCTGGTGATGAGCGAGCCCAGCCTGAGAGTTCCAGTGCTCCTTAAGAAACCAGCGATCAAGAATACTGGCATGTTAATCGGCTTGTATGTCAGCATATGCCATATGAAGCATTGCTCAAAATTCATTGCTGAGGTGGTGCAGTTGATCTTGGGATAAATGAAGTAGGTCAGCAGATAGTGGGCCATCTTTTGGTGCTGACCCATTGAGGTGCTGGAGATTTCTCCAGAGTGGCCAGCGGGCTTGCAGAAGGTGGTATTGTACCCAGTTCCTTCGTGATCCCCAGACCGCCTCAGTTTTGTTCCCCCATTCTTTAACTTCAGCAAGTTAGCAAGATAGGTAGGGTTTATAAAAATGGTCTTTTCCTTTACCACAGTTACCAGATAGTCCTGGTTATCATTGGCAACTCGGAGGTTGTGGTAGAACTCCCTTACTAGGTCAGGGTAGGTGTGATCTCTAATGGAGAACAGCTCGGTCCAGCCATTTTTCGATATCCATTCGCAGAAGGGTTGCTCAGTTTTTACGAAGGCTTCTGAGACCCATCTAGAGAAGTCTATCTTCCATTCTCTAACGTCTGTGAAAACTTTGGTGTAGGTTCTGACCTTGGTCGGCTTTCCCTTGGATGAGGTGGCTCGGCAAGCTTTGCCTTTGCTCGGCGTAGTGACCTTTGTGGTTTCAGGCGAAGTAGCTTGCCTGGAAGGTTCATTGGAACTGGTCTTGGGGTGATCGGCACCGGAGATGTTAACGGAAACCTTAGTCATAGTTTCAGAAAAAGATTGGGAAGCTTTGAGAGTTTTTAGAGAGAGAGTGCTTTGCCAGAGAATTAAGTGTAAAGAAAATAAAAAAAATGGGGATTTACCCATTATTTATAGCGGTGAAGAGTGGATCTTATCGAATCCATGTGTCAGTTTTGCCTTGGGATTGTCAACCGACAAAGATCCTAGCTTTTATGACACATTCGGCGCATACGTCATCCTAGGTGGCTATTCGCGTGCTTTTGCATTTAATGCAACAGATCTAACACTCAACGTTTAGAATACTAAGTGTTTTATATTCTGAGTGGTCAGTAGTATATAAAAGGATGATTTCTCAGTTTGAGATTACTACTCGGTGTGCACATTTACTCAGTATTGATATATATTTTGCGTTAAGTACTCAGCATAACAATCACTCAGCATGCATTTGCATAAATCATTCAGCGTAGTAATTCACTCAGCATAAATTTACATTTAGAACAGGAATTTACTGAAGAGGATTAAACATACCAATGGCTTCTCTCAGTATGCTGAACTGTTCACGAGCCAGTGGCTTTGTGAAGATATCCGCAAGCTGCTCATCCGTTGGGACGTAGGTCAACTTTATCTCACCCTTGAGTACATGGTCTCTAATGAAGTGATGTCTTATGTTGACATGCTTCATTCTGCTGTGTTGAATTGGGTTCTTTGATAGATCAATTGCACTTTTGTTGTCGCATTTGACCTCAATTGTCTTTGTTTGAACACCATAGTCTTCAAGCTGTTGCTTAATCCATAGGACTTGAGCAACACAGTGACCAGCAGCAATGTACTCAGCTTCAGTGGTAGACAAGGCTACTGACGCCTGCTTCTTGCTGAACCAGGATACAAGACAGCTTCCTAAGAAATGACATCCTCCAGAGGTGCTTTTCCGTTCTAGCTTGTCTCGACCATAGTCAGCGTCAGTGTATCCAATGAGTGTAAAGCCATGAGTGTTGGGATACCATAAACCTGCGTTCACTGAGCTTTGCAAATATCTAAGGATCCTTTTTACAGCTATGTAATGTGATTCCTTAGGGTTAGATTGATATCTAGCACAGTAGCATACTGAGAACTGAATGTCCGGTCTACTTACTGTTAAGTAAAGTAGAGAGCCTATCATACCTCGATATAATTTGCTGTCTACCGACTTACCATTCTCGTCAGCACAGAGGACAGTGTCAGTGCCCATAGGAGTGGATATTGGCTTGCAATTTTCAAGATCATATTTCTTCAATATCTCCTTGGCATATTTAGCTTGACTGATGAAGATGCCATTTTTCCCTTGTTTGATTTGAAGTCCAAAGAAGAAGTTGAGTTCTCCCATCATCGACATTTCAAACTCAGTCTGCATTTGCTTGCTAAATTCCTTGCACATTGACTCATTAGTAGCACCGAAAATAATATCATCAACGTATATTTGAGCCAGCAGGGTATCTTTACCCTTTCTCTTAATGAATAAGGTTGTATCAGCTTTGCCATTGACATAGTTTCTAGTCAGCAGGAAACTGGTCAGCCTCTCATACCAAGCACGTGGTGCTTGCTTGAGGCCGTACAAAGCCTTTTTGAGTTTATAAACGTGATTTGGGAATTTAGGATCCTCAAACCCTGGAGGTTGATTAACATAAACTTCCTCGTTTATAACTCCATTAAGGAATGCACTCTTATCATCCATTTGAAACAGTTTAAAGTTCATATAGCTTGCATAAGCGTATAAAATCCTAATAGCCTCTAGCCTTGCCACTGGGGCAAAGGTCTCACCGTAGTCAATACCTTTTTGCTGACTGTAGTCCTGAGCTACAAGCCTTGCTTTGTTCCTGACTACGTTTCCTTGCTCATCCATCTTGTTGCGGAAGACCCATCTTGTTCCAATGGTCTTCTGACTCCTTGGATGTGGCACTAGCTCCCATACATCGTTTCTTCTGAATTGGTCAAGTTCCTCTTGCATTGCGCTCATCCAGAATTCATCTTCCTCAGCATCAGCGAAGTTCTTAGGTTCCTGAACTGAGACGAAGGCTACATTGCTGAGGTACCTCCTGAGTTGGTTTTTTATCATCAGGGTATTCTCAGTGGCATCAAGAATAGCACTCTCTGAGTGTCCTCTTGGTATCCTTATCTCTTTTGGTAGATTTATGTCTTGTGCTGTCTGTGTTTCAACAATCTCTGCAGGTGAAGATTGGTCAGTGAAAACAATGTTTGGTTCACTTTTACCTTTGGTCAGCCCTTGAGGGAATGACTCAGCGGCTGTATCTTGATCAGCGGGTGCTGAGTGTGGATCATCCTCGGTCAGCGGTAGATATCTTCCTGCAGGGTTAGTTTCTTCGAACTCAACATGTACTGACTCTTCTAAAACTTGAGTTCGTTTATTGAAAACTCTGTATGCTTTGCTGTTTGTTGAGTAGCCTAAAAAGCTAGCTTCATCAGCTTTTGAGTCAAATTTAGCTAGGCTATCTTTGGTGTTTAAAATAAAACATTTACAGCCAAAGGCACAAAAGTATCCAATGTTGGGCTTTCGTCCTTTCCAAAGCTCGTAGGGGATTTTCTTTAGTATAGGTCTAACAAGAGCCCTATTAAGAATATAGCACGCTGTGTTAACAGCTTCTCCCCAAAAGTACTTTGGAAGCCTATGCTCACTCAGCCTTGTCCTGGCTATTTCAACCAAGGTTCTGTTCTTCCTTTCAACAACCCCATTTTGTTGAGGCGTCCTAGGAGCTGAAAAATTATGGTCAATGCCGCTGGCTTCACAGAATTCAACAAACTATTGGTTTTTGAATTCTCCACCATTATCACTTCGGATGTGAGCCAGTTTTAGGTCTTTATCGTTTTCAAGTTTTCTAACCAAATTTGAAAATGTCTCAAAGGTCTCATCTTTGCTACTCAGCAAGATGACCCAAGTGTACTGAGAGAAGTCATCTACAATGACCAAGGAAAATCTTCTTCCACCCAGACTCAGCGGCTGGACTGGACCGAAGAGATCCAAGTGTAGTAATTCTAACGAACGCTTAGTTGAGACAATGTTTTTGCTATGAAAAGATTGTTTGGTTTGTTTTCCAGCTTGGCAAGCGTGGCATAATTGATCTTTTTCAAATCTAAGTTCAGGCAGTCCCTCAACCAATTGCTTTCTTGCTAATTTGGCCAGGAGGTCCATGCTTACATGACCAAGTCTCCTGTGCCATAGCCAGGAATTTTCTTCCTTTGAAACTAAGCATACAGTTTTTGAAAACTTTTTCTCTAAGTCTAGCATAAAGACATTATCAATCCGAGGGCCAGTTAAAATTAACTCATTTGTTTTTCCCTCGTATATTTTACATCCAGTAGCATCAAATATAACTTTTCTCCCATTGTCACATAGCTGAGCTACGCTGAGTAAGTTATATTTGAGTCCGCTGACTAGGGAGACTGACTCAATAGTAGGATTACCTCCGATGGTTCCTGACCCTACTATCTTACCCTTTTTGTTGTCTCCAAAACTTACGCTTCCTCCTCGTTTACGCTCAAACGTGATGAACTGAGTTTCATCACCAGTCATGTGCCTCGAGCATGCGCTGTCAATATACCACATCTTTGACTTCTCAGCACACCTCAGGCTTACCTGCTTTGTAACTAGTTACTTTTAGGTACCCAATTCTTTTTGGGTCCTTGCTTGTTAGGTTCAATAGGTAAATCATCATATTTTATTTTATGGCGACATACTTGGATGGTATGGCCATTCTTTCCACAGAAGTCACAGCTGACTTTCCGTTTAGGATTTTTCACTGACTGGTCAGCACCCCAGTGCTGAGCGTGCCAGCACACCTTTGTGGTGTGTCCTTTCTTCCCACAGAAGTCACACTGGACATTCCGCTGAGGATTCCATCTCTACTGACCAGTACTTCGGTACTGAGTATTCAGTGGAATATTTCTTTTGTTTTGAACCTTTAGTTGGTTCTAGATATTTGTGACGTCCTTTCTCAGTTTCTTTGAATCTGATTGGACTTCAGAGATAGACTTATGTATGATCTCCATGTTATCATGCAAAGTTGAGTTGTCCTGAAGAAGGAATCTGAGGTCACTTAGCTTGACCTCTTCAACCTCGTCACAGCGCCTGCTGAGTGTTCTAATTTTCTTATTACACTTTTTGACAAGTGTATAGAGGTCACTCAGGGCATTACCCATTTTGTTTCTAAGCTGGGGAAGTGATATTACCTCATTTGATTGCTCCTCATCGTCAGATGCAATGGAGGGGTCAGCATGCTCAGAAATGCACGGCTCAGCAAGTTCGTCAGCCATAAAATATATCTTTGCTGACTCAGTGGCATCAGCTTCTGATGATGAAGACTCATCACTGTCGCTCCATGTTGCCACCATTGCCTTTTTGCCGTTCTTCTTTTCTTTCCTCAGCGTGGGGCATCTTGACTTAATATGGCCAGTTTGATGACATTCAAAGCATGTAATAGGATTTGAGTTGTCCTTCTTGTATTTGCTATCGCTGGACTCAGCTTTATACTTATCAAACTTTCTGTAAGGCTTCTTAGAATATTTATCATTCTTTCTGAACAGCCTTTTCATCTTCCTTGTGAACATAGCCATCTCTTCATCATCTGTTGAGCTCCCATCAGTGGAGTCAGCTTTCATGACAAGAGATTTTTGCTTATTGTCTTCAGACTTTTCCTTCACCTCGAAGTTTTTCATTGATATCTCATGGGTCAGCAGCGAGCCGATGAGCTCATCATATTTGTAGGTGGTTAAGTCCTGAGCTTCCTCAACAGCGGTCTTCTTTGCTTGCCAGTCTTTGGGAAGGCTCCTGAGAATCTTCTTGACTTGTTCTTCCTCAGTGAAGATCTTCCCAAGTCTCTTGAGCTCATTGATGATGTTTGTAAACCTTGCATTCATGTCAGATATTCCCTCATCATCGTTCATTTCGAACAGCTCGTACAGTCTCATCTGCTGGTTCACCTTGGACTCCTTTACTTTATTGGTTCCTTCGTAGGTGACCTCCAGCTTCTTCCAGATCTCTTGCGCCGACTCACAACCTGAAATTTTATTATATTCTGCAGCATCAAGCGCACAATGAAGCATGTTTATAGCCGAAGAATGATTTTGTAGCTTCTTGAGATCATCCTCTGTCCATTTGGCCTCAGCTTTAACAACTGTTTGGCCAGCCACAACTTCGACAGGTACAAATGGACCTTGGACTATGGATAGCCAGGCACTCATATTTGTAGCCTGAATGAAATTTTTCATCCTATTCTTCCAGAAGGTATAGTTAGACCCGAAGAATAGGGGAGGCCGAGTAATGGACAGCCCCTCAGGTAAGATCTGAGTTGTTTGGTTTCCTGGGAGAAACCGAGTGCTATTTTCGCCCATAGTGGGGATCAGCTCAAGGTGGTTAAACCTTTTACAGTGAGCTTTTAAGCTTTGATACCACTTGTTGGTCCCTTATAACGTTACAAGTATAGTTCCAAGGGGGGGGGGTTAGGAACTATTTAAAATTTTTTGTTAGGGCAGACTTCTTTTTTCGTGAGAAAAAGGTTTTAACAGCAGCGCTGAGTGAATAGCAAGATACTGGCTTAGTCAACTGGTGACTAGGTCAGTTTCTTTACTTGAGTCAGGAGATAGCACTTAGAGTCTATTCCTGAGCTCAGATATTCAATGCGCACAACTCAGCTTGACCTCTTTACTTGGTCAATTTTTGTTTAAGCAAGCAATAAATATATAAAGGAGTTTAAGGTTAGAAATATGTTACTCAGCAGATTTATCCAGGTTCGGCCTCCAAGCCTACGTCCTATCCCCGGAACACGTTCTGAGATTTCGAATTCTCTACTGAGCTCTTTAACGGTAGAGCATCAAACCTTTTACAATCTTAGAAACTGAGTATAACAAGAGTACCTTCCTCTATACCTCTACTCAATCCTAATCTCTCGCTGAGTACTATAACCGAGTACTCAGCCTCTCCTTTCTAATCTCTAGAAATGATAAGTGTAACGATTGCTAAGACACCTTAGATGATTGAATAATCACTCTAGACTTTTACACAAAAGATATGAAATTTGGTGTAAGATTGCTTTGCTTTTTCTTGCAGAACTTTGAGTAGAATTTTGGTCAGCATAATGGCTTGATCAAGTTCTGTATTTGATGAAGCAACTGAAGGGCTCTATTTATAGAGACATCTGAGGCATCGGTCATTTCGAATTTCGAAATAACCGCTGGAGGGAAACGGCTTCCTGTCGTTGTCACCCAGTCTTGCTCAGAGCTCTCGGCCAATCAGATTTGAGTATCTTCTGTCCTCGGTCAGCTTTTGGTTAGCTCGGCAGAATGTCTCTCCATTTATGGTAAGGTCAACTAGACAGCATTCTGTGTCTTTTGAACTTTACCCAAAGTGGAAACACTTTGTCTGGAAGTTGTTCTTGCTCAGCTGCTGTCTTGTACTCTTTGTCGAATTAACTCAGCAGCTTCGTCCCGAAGTTGCTCAACGAAGGTCTTCTAGATCCTTCTTCCGCTGAGCTGCGTTTTGTACATAACGACAGCGTTTTGACATATGCGGGCCGAGTTGCCTTAAACTGTTTGACTTGGGCTTTGACTTCCATATTGGGCTTTGGGCCTTTTAATCTTTGTGTCTTATAAACAATTTAACTCAACATTGAACAAACACATTAGTAGAATAAATCAAAGCATTTAAACTTAGTGTGTTTAGAATATTTTTTAATTACTCTTAAACAATTTTGTCAAATCAAAATTATGTGGAAAGGTGTTTCAACACCGATATCCATTGTTAGTGATAGGGATCCCATCTTCATCAGCTCTTTCTGGTCAGAGGTGTTCAAATTACAGGGGGTGGAATTATTGAAATCCACAGCTTACCATCCTCAAACTGATGGGCAGACTGAAGTTGTGAATAGATGTTTAGAAACCTATCTTCGTTGTATGTCTAGCAACAATCCTAAACAGTGGGCTAAATGGTTACCAATGGTCGAATGGTGGTATAACACCAATTACCACACTGCTATTCATTCTACCCCATTTGAAATAGTGTATGGTATGCCTCCTCCAATACATGTCCCATATTTTCCCGGTGATTCTGCAATTGAATCAGTTGATCAATTTCTTAAAGACAGGGAGTTAGCTTTGCAGATAATGAAACACCAGCTTGAGAGAGCTCAGAAAAGAATGAAGCAACATGCTGATCAACACAGGTCTGAGAGAGAATTTTTTATCGGGGACTTAGTTTTTGTCAAATTGCAACCTTACAGACAGCAGAGCACTGTGCATCGTGGCAACCAGAAGATGTCACCATTATACTTTGGGCCTTATGAGGTGGAGGATAAAATTGGGAAGGTAGCTTATCGGTTGAAGCTCCCTGCAAGTTCTTCAATACATCCGGTGTTTCAGGTCTCTCAGTTGAGAAAGAAGGTTTCCACCCAAAATGCAGTCTCTACTCACCTTCCTAGTGACATTGCTGCAGAGCCAGTTCCAATTGCAGTGCTGGATTGTAAGATGGTGAAAAGAGGGAATAAGGCAGCAACTAAAATCCTCATCCAATGGTCTGACAGAACTCCTGAAGACTCTACCTGGGAATATGCATTTGATATTCAACGAAGATTTCCAGAATTTCAAGTTATAGAACCTTGAGATCATGGTTCTAAGGGGGACGGATTGTTATGTGGAAATATTTGAATTGTCGTTTTGTGTTTTTGCTGCTACGTTTAGTATTTGTATTTATTAGTAGTATTTCTATTTCAATCAAATTGACACGTGTTCGTTGGCATTTGTTGTGAGGCCTAACGGTTATAAGACGTGTACTGTACTGAAGATGGTTTTTTATGAAATGATTTAGCAGCTTTCTCTCTCAATTCTCTTGTTTCTCCTTCTTCTTTCTCTTCTTTGAATTTCTCAGGTATCATGGGGCCAGCTTTAACCACCAATTTCATCGTCCTCTTCTTCCAGTCAAATTTCTGCAACATTATAAGAATACCTTAAATACTAATAGAAAAAGAAAAAATATCCTTATTAACAAAATCAGCATAGATAGAAAGAGAGACTTACAGGGGAGAGGGGTTTTTGGAAGAAGATACACGGTTTAAAGGCGGAGGCAGTGAGGCAGAAGGACATGCTGTGCTGTTGCGAGTTTTGAGATTTCCGACTCTTGGAAAGGCAGTTGAAGCGGCGGGCAGCGGTGGCTGGTGAGTGAAGTAGCGGTGGCGGAGTTAAGTGCAAACTTCTCCAATAGAAGCGTGAAGATTGAAGAAGCTTCAACTCACCAAAAGAGGGAGAAATTGGAAATTTGAGTGTCGTTTCATGAGATTCTTTGTGCGTATAACGGAATAGAAAAGTTTTCTACATAACGGTTCCCAAAAGTATTAGGAGCGGAATGGAAAATATATCCTCACCCTTCTCCCATTGCCATCCCTATAACTAATTAAAAAAAGAGAAAATTACAAAATTAGGTCAAATGGGAGGTCCATTTACATATTTAACTCATTTACTCAACCTACTACATATCTAGACTGATTTTGTGTAACTTTTTCATAATACCCCTAACCTTCCCACTTCCCCACAACTCGAACGGCCGCTCCCCCCATCTCCTTGGTTACGCAAAAAGTTGGCTCCTCCATTAATGATTTCAAGACTTTTGATTTTCATTTCTTCCTTTAAACTGCACGAAATCTGCACCATTTTGCTAAATCACAATAAATTTCTCTTTTTTCTCTCTTCATCTCTTGATTCTGCAACTTCATAATTCTAGAAAACGAAGCCATGGTTCTTCATCTTCCTGTTCCTGCTCGTTACTTGGTTTCTTTCTTCTTGTTACCATTAAAGAAATAGTTATTCTACGTTATTTCCATCGTTTTTCCCAATTTATCATATTGTTATTGTCGCTTTTAAGGGTGAAAGCCGCGAAAAATATAAGTATCTGTTGTTTTTTCATGAATACACTTCGTGAATCGATGATTTCACGAAGAGAAAGAGCCTGAAACGTGACGATCTACTTCATGAATTGATGATTTCGCAAAGATCTGCGAAGAGAAAGAGCCTGAAAGGTGTGGATCTACTTCGCGAATCGATTATTTCGCGAAGTCTGCGAGTAGAAAAGTTCATGATTTGACTCGCAGACTTCGCGAAAGCATCGATATGCGACGTAGATCGTCACGTTTCAGACCTTGCATACCTCGTGAAAACATTGATTAGCGAAGTAAAATCACCTCTTTCCCTGCACATTTACATTCGCATGCTTCGCTAATCCTCATTTCGTGAAGCCAAAATCGTCTTTTTCTCTGCCTAACACGATTAATTTTTTCTAAAGGTGGTTGATTACATAACATCCCTTTCTAGAAGACGGCGTCCTCGGATGCTGGGGAGATATTTTGGGATGAGAAATGGAAGTCCAGACCTTTTGGGATGGATGTGTCCCATGGTGCACACCAAGATTACTCATCCGCTTCAAAATTGGTACCGGATTATTGGCACAATCTCTCCTAACCAACCATTTTAGGAGTGAATGTGCTTTGTTAGGAGTTTATTGTGGCAATCTTATTGTTAATTTTGATGTTGTTGTGATTTTAATGTTGTTATTGTTGCAATCTTGTTGTAAATTTTGATAATGTTATGATTTTAATGTTAGAATCCGTTGTTGTTTGTCATTTTTTTTTGTTATATACCACTTCGCGAATTAGCTTCAAAACACATCCAAGCTTCGCATATGCGAATTAAATTCATCAAGTAAACCAAACTTTAGCTTCACAGGCTTCGCATATGCTAATGAAATTCATCAAGTAAATCAAACATTAGCTTCGCAGGCTTCGCATATGCTAATTAAATTTATCAAGTAAATCCAAACATTAGCTTCGCAGGCTCGCATAATATGGAATCTGCGAAGTCAGACGGGAGGGGGCGAGACGCGAGTAAATATTGAGGGTATTATGGGAAAGTCACATAAAATGTGTCTAGATATGTAGTAGGTTGAGTAAATGGGTTAAATATGTAAATGAGTCTTCCATTGACCGAGACCTTTAATTAAAGATTAAATAAGAAAATGAGGATAAGAGGATTCAAACCTGGGCCTGGGGAATAGAATGGGTGAAGCACACGCCATCAACCGTTAAGACACTTGCTTTAATTTGTTTATTACACAATTCTTTTATTTATATATTATTAAGTGCCTCTGATGCTAAAAAAAATCCAATACTATATTTTTAAAATAAAAATACACTTGCTTTAGTTTGTTCATTATACAGTTCTTTTATTTATATATTATTAAGTGTCTTTGATGCTAAAAAAATCCAATACTATATTTTTTAAATAAAAATACACTTGCTTTAGTTTGTTCATTATACAATTCTTTTATTTATATATTATTAAGTGCATCCGATGCTAAAAAAATCCAATACTATATTTTTTAAATAAAAATATATTATATATTTTAATACAATTTCATATTAATATTTTATTTATAAAAGAAAATATATTTTTTAAAACATATGTTAGAACATATTTTTAACTTTTAAAACAGACTATGAAGTTTAGAACGTACGATATATTTTTTAGAACATACGTTATGTTTTTTAGAACATGCGTTATGTTTTTTCGAACATGAGTTATAAATTATATTATAGAACAAATGAAAAAAGGATCCACATATCTACTGATTTTTTTAGAATATTATACTTAATTTTTAGAACACAAACTATAAACTTTAGAACATACGTTATGCTTTTCTTGTGCATTATGTCACGCACTGCTTAATATACCACTGTCTTTGTAGCTTTTATTGTTTAATATTTGACACATGCACTTATTAAAATCAATTAAATTTACATAATAATAAATTATTAATAGAAAAAAAGAAATGTGCATAATAATGAATTATTAATAGGAAAAAAATCCAAAAACATGCTCCAATTTCTTATTTATTTAATTCCTCTATATTTTTTGTAATTTATGTTTAAAATGTTAAGGACGATGTTCTAAATAATGTTACATATGTTATAAACTTTATAATTTATGTTCTAAAAATTAAATATAATGTTTAAAAAAATCAGTAAATATCTCGATCATTTTTGCATTTGTTCTATAATATAATTTATAACTCATGTTCGAAAAAACGTAACGCATGTTCTAAAAAACATAATGTATGTTCTAAACTTTTTAGTTTGTGTTCCAAAAATTAAAATATATAATCTAACGTATGTTCTAAAAAATATGTCGTACGTTCTAAACTTCATAGTTCGTGTTCTAAAAGTTCAAATATATGTTCTAACGTATGTTTTAAAAAATATATCGTATGTTCTAAACTTTATAGTTTGTGTTCTAAAAATTAAAACATATGTTCTAAATTTCATGTCACAAGTTCTAAATATATTGTATGTTCTAAAAATATTTATATGATTTTATTAAAATATATAATATATTTTTATTTAAAAAATATAGTATTGGATATTTTTTTTAGCATCATATGCACTTAATAATATATAAATAAAAGAATTGTATAATAAACAAATTAAAGCAAATGTATTTTTATTTAAAAAATATAGTATTGGATTTTTTTAGCATCAGAGGCACGTAATAATATATAAATAAAAGAATTGTATAATGAACAAATTAAAGCAAGTGTCCCAGACAAAAAATATAGAGGAATTAAATAAATAAGAAATTGGAGCATGTTCTTCGATTTATTTTTCTATTAATAATTCATTATTATGCATATTTCTGTTTTTTTATTAATAATTCATTATTATGCACATTTAATCGATATTAATAAGTGTATGCGTCAAATATTAAACAATAGAAGATACAAGGACTATAGTATATGAAGCAGCGCGCGACATAATGTATAAGAAAAGTAATTGGCTTAGTGGTAAATAGTGTGGAGTGGATCGAATCCCACTAGCAGCATTCAATGTTTTATTACCAAAAAAAAAAATAGTGTGGAGTGGAAGTGCCTGGGTCCGAATCCCACTAGCAGCATTCCTTGTTTTATTTAATTTTTATACTCAAAACGACGTAGTTTTGAATGTTTTCACATAACAAAGTGTCCTCACCCAAAAAAGGTTCTCACAAGAACCCTCTCATATATATATATATATATATATTTTTTTTTTTTTTTTTTGCCAAAATCACAAATTTCGGAATTCTCATATACATGACCTCAAAATGAAAATTTTGAAGTTCATTTTGAGGAATTAAAGTTGCTTAGATTGTCATTAATTCTTAATTTTTTTTTTTTTATTTTGAGATCGTCAACGATCATTTTAAACGTTCGTTAAAATTTAATGGCCATAATATTAAAAAAATATAAAATACAGTGACTTTTATATTAAATTTTGAAGTTTAATCATCATTCTGAATTTCAGTTCAATTTGCATAGGTATAATTTACCCAATAAATTGATTCACATTCAACCTGAGAGAGCAAAAGTGGTAATTTCGTATCACTTCAAACAAATTTGAATTAATTCAAATTCAAATCGTAAGATTACTTTTTTCAACAAGCTCAGATAACTTTTCCAAAAGGCCAATATTGCACTCGAAGCCAGTTCAGATGGACTAACGAGACATTTCCAAAATTCATGATGCCAACCTAATGAGATATTTCCAAAATTCACGATGACAAGCTAATGAGATATTTTCAAAATTCACGATCATCGATTAGGGAGCTCTTAATACTTTGAATAGCAACAATGTATCCAGACAATCAATTACAACATACTGTTACAAAATTGAACTTATACAACAAATAATTCACAGAAACTGAAACTTCTTTTTTAGACAGGAAGTGAACATAACCTGATTGTGGAAGGAAGGGTCTCTATTCTCCAGTTAACATTAACCTTGTCATTTTCTCAAACATTCCATCAAGGAAAGGAAACAGATGACCAGAACCTGGTAGTTCATGATAATGAATCCAGGGAAGGCGCTGCATGATGTATCGCTGCAACATAACAGGCACAAAGAGATCTTCATCTCCTTGCCATAGATGAACAGAAGCTTCGTTATTTGGAAATGGATTCTCCATATCCATAGGATCAAATTCCCACTTCCCAAATGCAACCGCTGAGTCACGATGAATGGATTCAGCTTCTCCTTGTTGTTTTTCATATCCCTGAGGAGACAAAATGACCAAGTAGCCCAAGTCATATAATAGATCAATACAAGAATAACTTTGTTAAAATGTGCACACATTTGAACTTCTTTCTGATGATTTATCTTCGCCTTTCGACTTGTCTAACGTAATCAAATTGGCTTCCAAAATACACATTGGACCTTCAACTTGTCATTTTTCCTACGAGTTGGCATAAAAAATTGACACATCAATAAAACTATGAATAATTCATGCCAACATCTGATGATTGCTTATCTGAGAGGATCCTTCTGCTAAGATCTTTCACTTCATTCAGGGTTTTATCGGTTTAGGATATGTTTATCGAGCAAAAAATGCACATTTAAAGCTCTCACAAACAGTATCCAATGGAGTTAATAGCAAGATTTACCTAGAAATAGCCGAAACCGTAATGATCGTTATTATTCAATATATTTAAAGCAAAACACAAGAAGTATTGCAACCCCTTGGAGTGAAAATTGATCCACTCATACAAGTATAGTAGAAAAATCCTAATACCTGAACAACTATGAAAAATAGAGTAATTCAACACAATGATCTTCAATGATCAATTATAACTCTATTCTTGCTGAAAATCTAAACTGTCTCTGATGGTGTTTTCTTTGACACAGTGAAGGATAAACAGTATATAAAAACTGTAAAGGTAATTAAAAAGAAGATTACCAAAAATTTTGATTTTCTATCAAACTTAGCCACGATCTCTTTGTCTTGCTGGGAAAAAATATCAGGGTGGTTAGCTATAATGGCAGAACCAGGGAACCACTTTTGAGTATTCCACCAATAGGATAGCCAAGGAGTGTAATGAGCAACACGAAGTGCCCATTGGTCTTCTGGTAACATTTTGCGGAAGCCTTCAGTCGATAAATTAGCTGGAAAACCAGGCCACCAGAAGTTGGTAGCTGGAGTTAATAACAATGCCCCTGCTATCCTGTCACATGCAAACAAATCTCTCGCAAGTTAGAAGATGCCAAAAGGAAACAATAAGAAACAACAATCCATATAGCTGAACTAAATAGTACCTATGAGGAATGTACTTAAGACAGCTCCAAGTCAACTCACCACCCATGGAATACCCAATCATGTAGAACTTAGATCCAAGTCCCAATTGATCTGCAAGCTCTTCAATATCCGAAGTTAAGCTTTTCAATGTTCGACTTGGATGAGGATCACTCTCTCCATAACCCGGTCTGTCAAAGCTCACAATATAGACCTCTAATTGTTTGGCAAATTCCTAGAAGAACCACAGCATTGAATGAAATGATACTCATTTCTCACACATAGAACTCGAGAACTTAAATAGGATGCAAAATAATATAGATAAAAACACAAGCAATTAGTACTGGTGAAAGACGATTTCCAACGACAGGATCATGCCTAGAAGAACCAAAACCATGGAGAAATATGATTTTATATTTGGCCACATCTTTTGAGACACCATGCTCTTTGTATGCCAAATACCTCCCATCTCTAAGCTTTATCCTTGGTCCTGTAATAGAAGGTCCACCTGGGGAGCCACATATCTTGGTTGGAGGAGGTTGTATCGTCTGATAACCCCATGCCAAAATCCCCACAGCGAAAACCAATAATACTTTCGTAAAGATCCCTAAAAATATTATGATCGAATTCAGGGGAAGACACATAATTGAGTTATTGAACACAAAAGCATGAAAAAGGTAAAACAAGATAAGAGCACTTGAAGCATCACATATATACATATCTCCACATGATTCGAAAGACCAGAAATAGAATATTACAACACCAATCCAATAAATTAGTCTGATATTGCACGTCTCTTGCAGCACATCTATGTGCCTTTCTAGGTCAATACAGAAATGCAAAAGCAATTTTTCTATGCTATAAACATCCTATAAATAATAATAATAATTATTATTATATTCAATTTACAGGAAATCGAAATTGATATGATCAATAAAAAACTAGTGAAATTGCTAGCTTGAAACAGTTAACTTTTCACAGAATTTTCAATCAAGGAAATATACAGAAATCAATCAATAACTGAAACAAAATAACTCAATGAAATTCCAAACCCTTAATCAAATCGCATTCCTACGCCAATGAATGATATAAGACCTAAAGATATGAAAAATCGAACGCAATCTGTATTGCTGCTTGATTTCAGTAACTAAACAATCTGAATCACTACGCGTAGGCCTTAAAAACCTAATCGAATAAAAGGAAACAGATAGAGAAGGAAAGTAAACCTGAAGGAAGCTTGAAAGAGCTGTTTTGGTTAGCTCTTCTAGTATGAGCTCTAGCAGAACTCGCAGATACCTTCCTGTTGACACCTCCTGCCATTTCTGGCAACAGACAAGGAGATCTGAATTTGTATAGTAGAGGAAGCAGAAGAAGAGAGCCGTTGCGTTGAAATTCCGAGATAAATCAGATTAAGAGCGAAAACTTTGAACTGGTGAGTCAGTGAATGACTGATTGTGCAATGCAAAATCCGATAGATAGACTAAAAAATGCAGAAAAGATGGAGGTCAATGGTTAAAAGTTTAATGATTCAGCTGGTTTAAAAATATTATATATTATATATAATATATATATATATATATATATATATATATATATATATATATATATATATATATATATATATATTTTGGCTTAATACACAAATAACCTCCAAATGTTGCAACTTCCCCTCCAACTTTCAATTGTAACAACTTACCCTTCGAACTTGTCTAATTGTAACAATTTACCCATTAAACTTGTCCAGTTGTAAAATATAACCCCAAATTGCTGACATGGACTGTAATTGAAAAAACGCGTGAAATGCAAAATCAGATTTTTGGCGTGATACGTATTCGGAAAAAAGCTTTTACTGTTGCTTCAAGTACGGGGTAAAAAAATTTCCAATTTGGGGTTATGTTTTACAATTGAACAAGTTTAAGGGGTAAGTTGTTACAATTGAAAGTTGAGGGGGGCAGTTGCAACATTTGGACAAGTTCAAGGGGTTATTTGTGTATTAGGCCTTTTTTTTTTGGCTGAAAGAATGATTCTTATTAATGGTTGAGATTTTGTAAATAGTTACAAATTAAACTCTATACAGGTGCCGGACAATCCTCAATAAATATGAGTGGTGAGTCAAGATTGCTAGCTCATTCCGTCAATGAGTGAGCCACACAATTTCCCTCCCTATATGTAAAAGAAAAGGAACAAGAACGAAAATTGTACTCCAAGCGAAAACATCCTCGTATAGAAAACGCAGTGATGCCCTTTGAGGTGTTTTCCTTTTTAGTGCCTCAATGACTACCTTGGCGTCGGATTCCACAATAATTTGATTGAAACAGCAGTCGCGTGCAAGGAGGAGCCCTTCCAAAATGGTCGTGAGCTCCGCCTCCTCAACTGTCCCGCATGCCGCAATTGGTAGCCCTGCAGATGCAATCACATTTCTCGTTGAGTCACGAGCAATCAGCCCTACTCTACACGCAAGGCCATTTTCCCCAAATTTGGCATCACAATTAATTTTGACGACGCCGACTGGGGGAGGATACCATACTTTTATAGAGCCGAGGACTAGTAGTCGCGTCTTTCTTGGGATTTGTTGCTGTGATTTGTTTGACCTAGCAGCACCGTGTAATTCGGTAATGTACTCTCTGATACGGGACTGCAGAATTCCATCTTCAATCCATCGTTTCTCGTGAATCCATTTGATTCGTTTGTACCAAACCTACCAAAGCGTTACAGCTAGCAGAAAAAATTACGTCATGCTAACAGCTTCCAGACATAGTTTCAGCCTCCGGTGCCAAAAATTTATCAATTCTCATCAGAATACCACTCGACTTCCATATCTCCAGTACTGATCGACATTGTACGAGCGTGTGTAGAGCTGTTTCAGGTTCCAAGCCGCACACCGGACAAATTGAATCGCAATTTATACCTCTTCTGAAAAGTGCTGTAAGGTAAGGGAGCGTACCTGTTAGCAATTTCCAGAGGAAGTGAGATATTTTAGCTGGGCATCCCATCCTCCAGATACAGCGATGCAGTTCATTATCACGGTCCGAGTTCGTCGGTGTGTCCGCTGCCACCCGGCGTCTTTCCTCCGTGAGGTAGTATGCGCTCTTGACAGTAAAGCAGCCCGTAGATGTCATTCCCCAGTACAGTTCATCGTTCGGCTTCCTGAAGCTAAGTCGAATTCTACAAATGGCGTCTGCTTCGTCTTTTGTAAACTGGTTCTGTATAATCTCCATGTCCCATTCACTAGTAGTTTCATTTATCAGCTCTCCCACTAGTACTGGTTTTGGCGATTCCAAGGAGATTAGTGGCTTTTTACAGTTGAGTGAGGGGATCCAATTGTCGTTCCACACCCTAATGCTGTTCTCGTTTCCCACGCGCCACACTAATCCTTGTTTGAGTAAATCCCGAGCTTCCCAAAGTCCTCTCCAAACGTAGCTAGGATTTGGGCATGCTGGTGCATTTAGAAAATCTGTGTGGTTGTAATATTTTGCCTTGATCACCTCGGTGCATAGGGAATCCGGTCTGTTTATTAATCTCCAGCACTGTTTTGCCATCAGTGCTAGGTTAAAGGAGCGCATCCAACGGAATCCAAGTCCTCCCCTATCCTTTGACTGACAATCTGCACTCCACGATAACCAGTGCATGGGTATTTTGCTTTCCTTCCTTCCCCACCAGAATCTGCTTATCATTCTCTACACATCAAGACAAAAGGAAACAGGTAAAAGAAAACAGGACATGATATATTGCGGTATCGATTGCACAACCGCCACTACACCATAAAACCCCTACTGCAACCAAGTGAAATTGTTGGCTTAGACCCCTTTTTGAGTTGCAGTAGGGCAAAAATAGGCCAAATGCAACAAAAATGCAATTGTTGCGGACGCTCCTGTAGCATTATTTGCTAATGTAACAATTTGTAAACTATAGCAACAATTAACAATTGTTGGATATTTTTTAATATGTTGCAACAAATTTTTTATTATAGCAACAAATTTACAAAAAAATGCAATATGTAATTATTGTTGCATTAAATCTAATGCAACTAGTTTATTTAATTTTTGCAACAATTTTAATAGTTTCTGCAACACAAATATTGCTTCTAATGCAACATTTATATAACTGTTTGCAACAAATTTTATAATTTTGCAACAATTTTAGTAGTTTTATGCAACATTTATAATTGAATATTGCAACAATTATAACCTGCATCTTTTTGTTGCATAACTTTTTAATAATTTCAACCTCTAAATTTTGATTAATTTCGGAAAGTGTAATATAAACTATGACAAATATATTTACAAACAATGGTCCAAGTCATACATACACAATCTCTTACAAAATAAGATAAGAGTATCATAATATATGTCCAATACATAGCAACAAAAATGCAATTGTTGCGGACGCTCCTGTAGCATTATTTGCTAATGTAACAATTTGTAAACTATAGCAACAATTAACAATTGTTGGATATTTTTTAATATGTTGCAACAAATTTTTTATTATAGCAACAAATTTACAAAAAAATGCAATATGTAATTATTGTTGCATTAAATCTAATGCAACTAGTTTATTTAATTTTTGCAACAATTTTAATAGTTTCTGCAACACAAATATTGCTTCTAATGCAACATTTATATAACTGTTTGCAACAAATTTTATAATTTTGCAACAATTTTAGTAGTTTTATGCAACATTTATAATTGAATATTGCAACAATTATAACCTGCATCTTTTTGTTGCATAACTTTTTAATAATTTCAACCTCTAAATTTTGATTAATTTCGGAAAGTGTAATATAAACTATGACAAATATATTTACAAACAAT
Source organism: Euphorbia lathyris (assembly GCF_963576675.1). Lineage (NCBI taxonomy): Eukaryota > Viridiplantae > Streptophyta > Magnoliopsida > Malpighiales > Euphorbiaceae > Euphorbia > Euphorbia lathyris. The sequence continues at coordinate 63,552,173 of NC_088919.1, forward strand.
GGTCCAAGTCATACATACACAATCTCTTACAAAATAAGATAAGAGTATCATAATATATGTCCAATACATAGTTTTCAAATTCTAAAAAACCACAATCTTTCATCGATGTCACTCATTAGCTTCTCCTTTTCCCAGGCAGGTCCCTATGGACCAAAAAGCTCGACATCAAGCCTCAACTCAGGATCAGCTAAGAGTATGAATGATTGACAAGCAATATAAGACCTGCATGACCAGAAATCATTTAAGTTAATACACTTTTTCAATTTCATTTCCAATAATATTACAAACAAAACATGACCCCAAAGTTTTGATGAAGGAATAAGCAGGGATATGAAAGATTGATGAAAAGATTGAAGATTTCCCTTGGTTTGGGAGTTCAATGATGCTAAAAGGAAAAGATAAGATTTCCTTCGAATCACACAAAATCAAAACGGACCGATTATATCCTCAGCAGCAGTTTGAACTGGCGAATCTGAAGACCAAAATCAAATGGACTGGCGATTATATCCAAATGTCAAACATACTAAAATGAAAAACACCACCATGTCTCTACTGCAAAATAGCAACTGTCAATCAGCACTGTCTAGGCTAAAATTAATCAACAGAACACAAGAGCATCTACTTTACTCATTTGCAATGCAATCTAATATGCTTCTAACAACCATATAACATTAACAAAATTACTATGATAAAAATGGATTTTGAACTACCATATAACATTCAGTCAGCTCTATCACGTGCAATGCATGGCATAACGTGCATTATCTATGTTAAATTGCGTGAGCAAGTCGCCATTATAAAGTTTCAGGAGCTTAATAAACTAAACTAAAATAGAGAGGTTCAATTACAAAAACCTGTAAATTCAGGTGCTTGAAATTATGTTTTCCCTATTTTATTGACAGGAAAATCAACAAAAGCCAAAAGAACAAAGAAAAAACCCAACTTATTACAACTTAAAGGTATGAACTTTTTCAACTTTTCATGTCTCATGCAACACACGACATACAAATCGATGATTATACGAGCTAAGGCGAACAATAAGTATTCAATGGTCAATACTATACCAATGCAGCTGCCGAAGTGAATTAAAAATGCGAAAGTATGGTTAAGATAGAGGTTGAATTAACATACCATGTGAGTGTGTAATGTAAATGATCTTGCGGCATGATTGAACTATATCTGATTAAAGTATACAAGGCAGAGCATCCAGGTCCACCAGTTAGCCATAGTAAGAGAGGATCATGTTTAGGATTTCTTTGGGATTTGATGAAGTAGTAAAAGAGTTGCACATCTTCTGATTTATCAACTCCAATATATCTGATTCATAACACTAATTAATTCTTGATCCATCCTACTACACTTGTGTATGAATCTGCAAACTTTGAGTTCAACTGTAATAACAGAATAACAACCACAGATAACCAAAATCTTACCATTTCTGAGGATAACATTAATTGGATTGGATGTCTTAATTTATAAAACAATTAAGGAAAAATAAATGGAATGGAGACGTAGAGCAGTTGCATATTGCATATTGAAGGTAGACTAAATTAATTAAGAAATAGAAGGTAGACTAAATTAATTAAGAAATAGACAAATAAACATTTCAATATTTACTCATTGACAACTTCCTTAAAATGTGGACCCCAAAATACAATGAGCCATTTCATTATTTGGACATTTAAGTCCTTTTCAATTCGATTGGTTCCATAAGAGAAATCCAAGGAGAATAACTGCTGGACCTGGAGGACTTCTTCGTAAATGTAATGATCACTCTCAGGTTGATTAACAAATGCAAATAGTTACTTCATCGTGATTGGGATTGGGAGGTTAAGTTAATTCATTCTTATAGAAAAGGTAAGAGGCCTAAAGGCTAATTAAAGAACAACAAATAGGCATGTTAGAGATCTGTATTATTCTACATTAGTTTTTTAAGTTAGCTTCTAACTAATTGATATGATAGCTGTAAATATCATTTGATTTTATGTAATCTCTTATCTTTTCCTAATGTATAGGAGGATTCTTTTCTCTGTTAGTCATTAGGGTCTTTACTTGTACTTCTATTTCTCTTGAGAGAAACCAACAGAGTTTCTCCATTCTCTCTCTTTCTCTAAAACTTAAGTTACTATGATCAGACTGAGGAACAATTCCCATTCCGCCAAGCTCTAGTGATGTGTCCAATACCTCAACTGAACTGGTCTAGTTCCATACCTCAACGAAGTGAAATATGAGCATGTTGACCCTTAACTAAATGTCAAGTGAGCAAAAATTATCAAAATCAGTTGTTTAGGAAAAAAAGACACTCTAAAGAGACACAAGACATGTCATGTTCAGTACTGTAGCAGTCCAGAACTTATTACCAGTTCTGTAGCAGAACATGTCATGTTCTGTAACAGAACATGTCCTGTTCTGTAGCATACCTCTTGCACAAACCATTTCAGTATATCAGTATATTGGTAATTTCTTGGATACTAAATATGCACATGGCTTTTAATAGATACCAAACCCCGATAATACTCTCACTCCACTAACAGAGAGCGCGAAGGACTAGATACCCTTAGCACAGCACTCCTACTCATTTATTGACAATTTATATATGTGGTTATATAAACATGTTGATAGATAAAAAGTTTTCACAGCATAATCCTATTTTATATATGTGGTTATATAAACATATTTATCTGCCACAAACAAAAGGTAGTATCAAATTCTTCGCCACAAGTACACCAAATTTTTCCTATACATCAAAACAGAAGAAACAACTAGTATCTTTTAACTTAGTGTAATCATTGTAATGAAATAATTCTCAGAACTAAACAAACTGGTAACTTGACAATCAAGCAGTGGAAAATTCTAAACCCAAACAGCACAAAAATTGATATAACTATGTACAAGCACAGTGTCGTCAATACCTGTACTATTGGTAGAGACTGGTATAGCATTGGAGAAAAAATGTCCACTTGATCATCTTCAGCCTCAATCTCTAACACAGAAAATGCATTGGAAAGGCCATCCATGTTTAAATTTGGTGGAAATAGGTACGGCTAGTCAGAAAAGAGAACGATCAAAATCAGGCAACATCTATCAAGACAATCCAAGCCTAAAATAACATCATACATTAGAACCAAGAAGACACTCAAAGCATGAAAAAAGGAAGGGCTGCCAGTTTGGAAGCAGAGAAGGTGGAGGGCAACGGTGACTCTGGTGAGTTGAGAGGCAACCTACAGATTCGGATTCAGCATAACTAAATTTGAATAAGGCACAAGAATTTCACATCGTATAAGCAAAATCAACATGCTTAGAAGCTAAAATAGCTGGCAAAAGCAACAAACCAAAACCAGAAGACAAACAACCAAGAAACAGAACACGCTAGAGTTTCTGATATGTTGACTCGCAGCCACTAACCTCTTGCATAAACCATTTCAGAAGCTCGCATTCGGCAATACCTTCACCGGTTTGCGCTAAAGGCACATCAACAATCCCACCGGCTGCAAGATCCGCTAATGCATGACTCGAAGAGAAATGTCCATTCACCTTGTATTGAATGTTAAACTTCAAAAAACGAAGGGAGAAAATAAATCAATAACCATCACAAATCATCTATAACCAAATACAAATCATGTATAACCAAATACAAACTTACCCGAGTTTAGATTTTGTGCAGAAGAGGTGGAGATGAACCAAGGAGGTGGAGGCGGCGGTGGAGTGGAGAGCGAGTAGGAAAAGCCGCTCCCTGTTTCCGGCACCGTGAGAAGTGGAACGACTGGAGATACGAACGGCGGTGGGCGAGGTGGAGGTGGAGGTGGCGATGGAGTGGAGTGGAGTGGACTGGCGATAGAAGTTAGAACCCTAGAAAATAAGTAAAGCAGGAGATATACGAACAAGAGAAAAGATTCTACATCTACTACTTTTAAGATGAATTGTTTAAAAATTCTGATATTTGTTACATAATTAGTGAATGATTAACAAGAAATAGAATTGGTCGAGATGGTTGAGACATTTGATAATTTATTATTTGGTTAGAGGTTCGATCCTCCATGTCCACATTTTTAAGAGTAAATGTTTTTTATTTTATTTATATATAAATGGGGATTACTCGTCGGAGATTTAAATAAATATTTTTTATTTTATTTATATATAAACGGAGATTAATTGGAGATTACTCGTCGGGGATTTAAGTAAATGTTTTTTATTTTATTTATATATAAACGGAGATTAATTGGGGATTACTCGTTAGGGCTTTACGGGTAAGGGGATCCCCGCGGGGCGGGGTACCATTTCACGGCCCCACCCCGTACCCTTCTACGGGAACCATATTGGTCTCTGTCCCCGTCCTAGCCAAAAAACGGGACGGGGTCCCGACGGGTACGAGTATTTCCTGCCCCAGTTGCATTCGAAATTCAAATTAATTTGTGCAAAGCACCATAGAAAAGTAAAAATAAAAATTTTATATAAAAATTTGAAAATTTCTTTTATAAGTTTATATATTAATAAAAAAATTAATATTTAATATTGTATAATTGTTTCTAAAAATTAATATTATATAATTGTTCTTAAACATTAATATTTATATATATTAATAAAATAATAAATTATTTTAATTGCAACATTATATATTTGTTAGTTTTTCTTTATTTTTGTTGCATTAGATCACGTAAATGTCATTGCAACAATTATAATTTTGTTGCTTTGTCGGTTTTACCTTATTTTTTTTGTAACAATTTAAACAAATTGTTGGATTAACTTGCTTAAAAGCAACATGACAAGCAACAATTAATATTTTTGTTGCATAATTTTTTATAATTTTGCTAATTTGAAGTTTTTTGCAACAAAAATGCAACATTATTGAAATACAACAAAATAAACTCATTTAATGCATCAATTTTCAAGCAACAAATTCAAATTTGGTTGCATTAGGGGTTTTATGGTATAGTGCGCCTTAATCAGGACCTCCTTCCCTCCTGTTAACAGTATGCGTTCTTCCCAGCCCTTTAATCTGCGTGAAATTCGCTCCTTAATACCAGCAAAGATTTCCTTCTTCGATCGACCAATAATAGTTGGGAATCCCAAGTATCTGGGGAAAGCGTCGGGTTCTCTGACATTCAAGACATTACAAAGCCCCAACTGACGTTGTCTTGTAACTCCAGGGCTAAAAAAGATCTCGAACTTCTCATAATTCACCATTTGCCCTGACGCTTTTTCATAACCAGATATAATAGATTTAATCATAGTCAGTTCTCTGTCATTTGCCTGGCCAAAAATCATTGAGTCATCTGCAAAAAAGAGGTGAGAGATGCACAAACTACCCCTACACAGTTTAATGCCATGTAACTGACCATTTCCAATTTCTTTCCTAATATTCGCTGAGAAAGCTTGCACACAGAACAAAAAATAAATATGGGGAGATCGGGTCCCCTTGTCTGAGGCCTCTTGACGGTTTTAAAAAACCCTCAGGTTTACCATTTATAAGGAAAGACATTGAAATAATCGAGACACACATCATAATTAATCGTGTGAAATGCTCCAGGAAGCCCATTTTATTAATAACCTTGCCCAAGAAACTCCATTCTACCTTGTCATATGCCTTACTCATGTTAAGTTTGAGATCAAAGTGACCTTTTGATCCTTTTAAGCGAGTTATCATACTATAGAAGGCTTCAAATGCAACAACGGCATTATCAGTTATCAGTCTGCCTGGTACAAAAGTTGATTGCGTATCGTGTATAAATGTAGGCAGAACTAACTTTAGCCGATTTGCAATGACCTTAGAAATCACTTTATAAAGTACATTGTAAAGGGCGATTGGCCTTAAATCCTTCATGGCTGTTGGGGTTTTCACCTTGGGGACCAGAGCAATCAATGTATGATTTAAATTCTCTGGCATTACACCAAACTGTAGGATATTCAGAACAAAATTAACCACATCATTCCCCATTATATCCCAGTAGTGTCTATAGATTAGAGAAGACTGATGCGCCTTCCGTAAAGAAGACTCACTAAGGGATAAGTGTACCCCGTCGTTATCAAGTAATAAATCTGGAAAGTCCAGGTATCGAATCCACAGGACTTATTTACCACAAGTATCGAATTACTTGGTCTCAGGTGTTATCTAGGCGTTGTGGGTTTTGAGTTTGTTTGTTTAAGTTAATCTACTCCTAGGTTGAATTACGCTACTCCTAGCTAAGTTATACTAGTTCTAACTAAGTTATTCTATACCTAATTAAGTTAAACTACTCCTAATTGATCTTTCACTAATGCAATTACCCGAAGGAACATGGTATGAACGATAATAATGAAGTTAGGTTATTAAGTCTATTGATTAAAAACCTAATCTAAGTCACTTGTATTCAAGGCGATTAACCCTACTTACCCTCCTGAAGTTCCTAGTGCGTGATTCCCTTGTAAGGCCGAAACTAGGTCTAAGGCTCAGCAATTTGGGCTTAATCAACTAAGAGGTCGTCAATCTCCTAGGCTCTGACTAGGTCAGATTCAGCTCACAATATGTGCCTACTCGATTTTGGGGCTTTTGAATGAGTTAAACCAATTGAATAAAGCGTAAGACAAAGATTAAATCAATAAGCATAGAACAAAACAAGAGCTAAAGTATTATTAAAGATGAAGAGTAATGTCACAGGATACAATTAGCCTAGGATTCATAGATTGTATCAAAGAGTACAAACAAAGTAAAGTAAAAGGAGATACGAAAATCCCTTTCAAGGAACCTGTCTACTCTGCAATCGGCTTCCTAGGTCTTAAGGACGGACCTTGAATATTCCTCGAGAACAGCTTTGAAGGAGCTTCAATGGAGGTCGAAGAAGATGGAGGAGATGGAGAGGAAATTCAAGGGGAAAGCTAAAGTAATTTACAAATAATGAAAGATACCAATTTACATTGAAAAAATCCTATTTATAGGCGTGGCTCGGGCCCTTTTAATGACCTATTTCGTGTCCTTATGCAGGTAGGAAGTCGTGGGGCCGATCGTGAAGTCGTGGGGGCGGAATTGGTCTTTTTGACCAATTCCCGCAGGTCTGCTCGCCGAGCAGGGCGAGTTGCTCGGCGAGCAGGCACTGCTCGTCGCGAGCAGGCTCCCTGCTCGCCCAAGCAGGCACAGCCTGCTCGACGAGCAGGAGCAGTGCCTGGGTAGTGCCCGAGCAGCGCCCGGGCTGCGCGCCGAGCAGCGCCTGGGCTGCTCACCAATGCTCAATTCACCGAGCGACTGTCGGGTGTCCCCGAGACACGATTTTTGCCTAAAATTGATCATGTTTTAACCTGCACACGCACATAAACTCCAAACAACATTAGTCCAAAGGCTAAATTGACCCGCCAATCGCTTATTTTGAGCAAACGCTTCGTTTGGTGCGACTTTTGACGGATCAATTAGCTTCAAAAGATAACAGAATTATAATATGCATGCCATTTTGGCCGTATTTGCCTAAATTGAAAGAATGATTCTTATTAATGGTTGAGATTCTGTAAATCGTTACAAACTAAACTCCATACAGGAGCCGGACAATCCTCAATAAATGTGAGTGGTGAGTCAATATTGCTAGCTCATTCTGCCAGTGAGTGAGCCACACAATTTCCCTCCCTTTATGTAAAAGAAAAAGAAAAAGAACGAAAATTATACTCCAAGCGAAAACATCCTCGTATAGAAAACACAGTGATGCCCTTTGAGGTGTTTCCCTTTTTAGTGCCTCAATCACTACCTTGGCGTCGGATTCCACAATAATTTGATTGAAACAACAGTTGCGTGCAAGGAGGAGCCCTTCCAAAATGGTCGTGAGCTCCGCCTCCTCAACTGTCCCGCATGCCGCAATTGGTAGCCCTGCAGATGCCATCACATTTCCCGTTGAGTCACGAGCAATCAACCCTACTCTACACGTAAGGCCATTTTCCCCAAATTTGGCATCGCAATTAATTTTGACGACGCCGACTGGGGGAGGATACCATACTTTTATAGAGCCGAGGGCTAATAGTCGCGTCTCTCTTGGGATTTGTTGTTGTGATTTGTTTGACCTAGCAGCACCGTGTAATTCGGTAATGTACTCTCTGATACGGGACTGAAGAATTCCATCTTTAATCCATCGTTTCTCGTGAATCCATTTGCTTCGCCTGTACCAAACCTACCAAAGCGTTATAGCTAGCAGAAAAAATTCCGTCGTGCTAACAGCTTCCAAACATAGTTTCAGCCTCCGGTGCCAAAAATTTATCAATTCTCATCGGAATACCACTCGACTTCCATATCTCCCATACTGATCGACATTGTACGAGCGTGTGTAGAGCTGTTTCAGTTTCCAAGCCGCACACCGGACAGATTGAATCGCAATTTATACCTCTTTTGAAAAGTGTTGTAAGGCAAGGGAACGTACCTGTTAGCAATTTCCAGAGGAAGTGAGATATTTTAGTTGGGCATCCCATCCTCCAAATACGGCGATGTAGTTCATTATCACGGTCCGAGTTCATCGGTGTGTCCGCTGCCACCCATCGTCTTTCCTCCGTGAAGTAGTACGCGCTCTTGACAGTAAAGCAGCCCGTAGATGTCATTCCCTAGTACAGTTCATCGTTCGGCTTCCTAAAGCTAAGTCGAATTCTGCAAATGGTGTCTACTTCGTCTCTTGTAAACTAGTTCTGTATAATCTCCATGTCCCATTCACCAGTAGTTTCATTTATCAGCTCTCCTACCAGTACTGGTTTTGGCGATTCCAGGGAGATTAGTGGCTTTTTACAGTTGAGTGAGGGGATCCAATTGTCGTTCCGCACCTTAATACTGTTCCCGTTTCCCACGCGCCACACTAATCCTTGTTTGAGTAAATCCCGAGCTTCCCAAAGTCCTCTCCAAACATAGCTAGGATTTGGGCATGCTGGTGCATTTAGAAAATCTGTGTGGTTGTAATATTTTGCCTTGATCACCTCGGTGCATAGGGAATCTGATCTGTTCATTAATCTCCAGCATTGTTTTGCCATCAGTGCTAGGTTAAAAGAGCGCATCCAGTGGAATCCAAGTCCTCCCCTATCCTTTGACTGACAAACTGCACTCCACGATAACCAGTGCATGGGTCTTTTGCTTTCCTTCCTTCCCCACCAGAATCTGCTTATCATTCTCTGCACATCAAGACAAAAGGAAACAGGTAAAAGAAAACAGGACATGATATATTGCAATATCGATTGCACAACCGCCTTAATCAGGACCTCCTTCCCTCCTGTTGACAGTATGCGTTCTTCCCAGTCCTTTAATCTGCGCGAAATTCACTCCTTAATACCAGCAAAGATTTCCTTCTTCGATCGACCAATAATAGTTGGCAATCCCAAGTATCTGGGGAAAGCGCCAGTTTCTCTGACATTCAAGACATTACAAAGCCCCAACCGACGTTGTCTTGGAACTCCAGGGCTAAAAAAGATCTCGGACTTTTCGTAATTCACCATTTGCCCTGACACTTTTTCATAACCAGATAGAATAGATTTAATCATAGTCAGTTCTCTATCATTTGCCTGGCCAAAAATCATTGAGTCATCTGCAAAAAAGAGGTGAGAGATGCACGGACTACCCCTACACAGTTTAATGCCATGTAACTGACCATTTCCAATTTCTTTCCTCATATTCGATGAGAAAGCTTGCACACAGAACAAAAATAAATATGGGGAGATCGGGTCCCCTTGTCTGAGGCCTCTTGATGGTTTTAAAAAACCCTCAAGTTTACCATTTATAAGGAAGGACATTGAAACAGTCGAGACACACATCATAATTAATCGTGTGAAATGCTCCGTGAAGCCCATTTTATCAATCACCTTGCCCAAGAAACTCCATTCTACCTTGTCATATGCTTTACTCATGTCAAGTTTGAGAGCAAAGTGACCTTTTGATCCTTTTAAGCGAGTTTTCATACTATGGAAGGCTTCAAATGCAACAACGACATTATCAGTTATCAGTATGCCTAGTACAAAAGTTGATTGCGTATCGTGTATAAGTGTAGGCAGAACTAACTTTAGCCGGTTTGCAATGACCTTAGAAATCACTTTATAAAGTACATTGCAAAGGGCGATTGGCCTTAAATCCTTCATGGCTGTTGGGTTTTTCACCTTGGGGATCAGAGCAATCAATGTATGATTTAATTCTCTAGCATTACACCAGACTGTAGGATCTTCAGAACAAAATTAACCACATCATTCCCCATTATATCCCAGTAGTGTTTATAGATTAGAGAAGACATATCGTCTGGTCTTGGTGCCTTTGTAGGGTTAATTTGCATCAATGCTCGATACACTTCCTCCCGTGTGAATTCAGCTGAAAAATCTTGAACCTGTTCATAATTGACAGAAGAATCAATTGCTTCCAGAAAATCATCATCTTTTGGTGGAGTAGTGCTTGTGAATAGGGCTGTAAATAATCTGTCACCATACGAGCGATGGGTTCAGATCCCATCACGCAGTTTCCGTTTATGTCCTGGATTTTCTTAATTGTGTTAGCGCGACGTCTGGCACTACATTTAGCATGGAAAAATCACGTGTTTCTGTCTCCGGCTTGAAGCCATTCAATTTGGGCCCTCTACTTCCACATAGTCTCTTCTGCCAGTAATAGTTCAGATATTTTCCGAAGGAGGATAGCTTCGTCTGCCTTAAGCTCGGGATCGCATTGCTTCTGCACCTGGTCTAATATTCGGTGTTGAGCTTTCTCAGTTGTGGTTGAATATTACCGAATGTTGTACGGTTCCATTCCTTGAGATCACCCGCCACCCTTTTCAATTTTTCTTGTATCGTCTCCTCTCCCGGCACCTGTTTCGACCAAGCCTGCATGATTATCTCCCAGCACCCCTCGTGCGTCGTCCAGAATTACTCAAAGCAAAAAAGACGTCCCCTCCAATGTGTATGGGAATGTCTATTTTCGGTTTGTACTAGGATCGGATTGTGGTTGGACGCAATTCTTGGGAGGTGCGTTACTGATGCTTCTGGGAAAATTTGCAACCAATCGTCTGTAGCCAGAAAGCGGTCCAAATGTTCCCAAATTACAGCTAATCCACTCCTCCGATTGAACCAAGTAAAACCATTCCCATCCACGCCCATATCCCGGAGCCCGCATCACTTGATACAATCCTGAAATTCAGCCATATCCTGATTATCCCGATATCGGCCCCATTGCTTTTCTGATGCCTATAGTATCTCGTTAAAATCCCTAAAGCATAGGAACAGATACTATTCAATATTGTTCAGGTGCCCTACTAATTCTGATGTCAAGTGCTTTCTCTGATGCTCAGGCCAGCCATATACTCCTGCTCCCCTCCACTAGATTATATTGTCTTGTTCAATTGTAAAATAAACATAATGCGAAGAGAATCTTCCAATTCTCAGTTCAATTTCTTTCTTCCATCCCAGGATGAGTCACCGCTAGATCTTACCGCGTCAACTATAAAAAAATTGAAGTTATCAAACGTTCTACTTATATTACTTGCATCATTTTTCCTCAATCTGGTTTCCATGAGAAAAAATACATCAGGCCTTTGATCCCTCATTACCTTTCTGAGGGCCCGGAATGTCCTAGGGTTGCCCAGCCCTTGGAAATTCCAACTCATGAGTTTCATTGCTGAGGGTGAGGGCTCACCTCGGTCCCTACCTTTTCAATTTCTGGTGTTGTATTGTATTATTTCTTCACTATTCCCACATCTGGCATTTCAGTGTCAACCAGTTGGCGTTTTCTCTCCTGGCTGGTCATCCCCCCCGGCCACGGGTCATTATTATTGGAATCTCCTATAATTCGTTTTAGTTTTTGCTCCCTCATAATTTTGACATTTCGGAGCTTTTTGGGTCCGATAGGCCGTTCTAGAGCTGTTTCCCCAGTTAGGGTCAGAGGTGAAGGCGAGGCGCCTGTTTTGCTAGCTTCGACATTACCTGATTGTGCACTATCTCCCTCGTCACTGTTCTCTGCATTTAATTGTAGTTTCCATTGAACCTCATGTTCGTTATTCGATTTCTGCACATCTGTACTACTTGACCCCTCTGTTTTTTCAGAATAAGTTTTTCCAGTAGCCTTGCAATCTCCAGTGCAAAAGTTTCTTGAGCTTTGCATTTTCACAAGAGAAGCCCGTAGTATAGGACCGTGTGGCCAATCCTCCACTTCTAATCCCTCAGGCATTTGTTCACAATCTTCATAGTTATGCCCAAGTATGCCACACCAGTAGCAATAGTTTGATAATCGTTCATACCTGAAAGAAATCCAGCCAGCCTCTGAAGGAAAATAGGCAAATGTATGGCAGCGGAAATATAAATTTTTTAACTTATTTCCTTTAACCAAGATCCGTTAATCATTATTTCATATAAAGAGGGATAGAAGGAAATACCTTTTGAAGTTCTATCTACTATTGCAATCGAAGTGCCCTCAACTCTTACTCCGAGTTCACGAGCACAAAACAAAAACACAATTCAAACAAGGTTAGAACTCAACCGTATAATAGCAACCAAAGTAGATTGCCTCTAATTAATCAACACAAGATCAAGGAGTAAAAAGAAAGAGATGAAAATCAATTGATCGGAAGCAAGCGGTGAACGATGATCCACTACAGTAGGGGGTCGAAATTCACTCTCTCCGGGATAGCTAGGGCTGGTCGAAATTTACAATTAAGGGGGGGGGGGGGTATATATAGCCTCTTCCATCTAAACCCTAGTCAGATAGAATTAGGTTACTGAATAAGAATTTAATTCGGAATAAAAATCTTATTGTTATTATCTATAATTATATTAAATATAAGATAATAATAACTTATTGATAGGATAATAATAGAAGCAATTTAATCTCATTAAACCTCCTAACTTATTTATCGTATAATTAATTTAATTCATAATCATAATCTAATTATAATTGTTTAAATTAAATTAATTCCTTTTATGTGTTTATAACACATAAATCGCCCCCTATGTTACTGGGCCTTAGTGGACTTAGTTGGGTTTCCGTCAATTAATTAACATCTATTTCTCTTTTGGATTCCAAGTCTTATGTGTGACCCATTATGTTCTTATTGCTTCTAGCCGTATACAACTATTAAATTAATTTTCTCAGAATTATATTTAATCTTTGTATAACGGAATGAGTACGCGAACTGTGATTGGCAGATCCGAAACGTTCCCCCAGAGCTATAAGAAGACAGGTTGATTCTGTCGTTGACATTTCCGTATTAGTTATAGTATAATTCGATCCTTCATCAACTACACCCTTGAACTGAATCTTATGACTATGGATAATGTCAAGTCATATATAGCGAGACGTTCGTTTTACTTGTACAGGCCGAATTAACTCCAATTAGATAGGTTAAGTGAAATCTTTATTTCAAGTCTTAAGCTATCACCTTGCAAGGATTTAGAGTTAAGTCTTCCACAAGCGATCCTTGGACGTATCTCCCATTTTATCAGGAGTGACAAATGCTCAATCTAATGTATAACTATCCTGCAATTACTTCCTGTGATACCCAACGTCTGTCGTACACACCCCAGAGTCATCCCTGTTATGGATCGTGTTACAACAAGATCAAAGCATCACATTCCATAATCCAGAATCACTAATTAACATTCCTTTGAGTCTTAGGATTACTTATACCTATTAATACCAATGAGAACAGGTGACGAGGATAAATCTACCCATCCTGTTATCTCAAGTCGGGTCCCCAATCCTAATGAACTCCATTCATTGGATCCATGTAACTGTCCAGATATCTGCATATCTGAAGCTTGTGAGATCAGCTATCTGTCTCGACAGAAAACATTGTTACATGCAAGTCTCAACAGTGTTATGTCAATCCCTATTCAAAACATATCACTTGACTTGGGGTGACTTTAAGTTTATTAGTTTATTATAATGTTTCGTCTCACTTCATGCTTGTATGAACACTTTATAATCACTTTAAATAAACTCAGGGATTTCCTTTTATTAGACTTATTTAGTTCTTTAAAAGTGGTTGCCTTTATACAGTTATGAAACCATATCTTATTAAAACAAATGACATAAAGAACAATTCATTTACATTAGGTTTATATCCTGGAACAATTGTCTATAGGACACTAAACCCCAGTAGCCTCCCCTTTCGAATTCCGCATGCGGAGATGACGAAGTAGAGGTTTGTGGACGTCAATACTCATGCGTATGCGAACATACTTCCGAATTACCATAGCTTCTAATTCTTCGAATTGCAGTACCATACCAATCTTTGATCCAATCGCTTTAAGCATGGTTGGGTTTCTTTGGTTCAAAGGGAGATCATATATATGGACTCAAATCGGGCATCGATGTAGCGGGATCTCGGATGGTATTTCATTTCCATGAACCCCTGCCAGGATCACTATGTTCCGCTCGAATAGCCACAGACCATCACGTAAAACCCTATCTCTGTCTCTGCGATTCTGAAATTCACACACGAAGCATCCTTCCTCTCCTTCTTCGATTGTGAATCGGTTCATGCGCCATTGGCCACTCAGTACAGAGGATAAGAAACGGACGTTCAGGGGTTTCTGAGTGCGAACACATCCAGTAATGCACCACTGTTCCATTTGAGTCGTATCCTCGACGTTATGATGATTTCTTCCTCACCTTCATTGATCGTAATCTTGCTGAGAAGGTTTTCAATATTATTTTCCATGATCATCACCGTGATTTCAGAAAGTCTAAATCTACTGGAGCAATACTCGCCGATGATCGGCCGTCAACGACCCCGAGGGCAAAAAAAAAAAAAAAAAAACTAATCAACCCTAGAGGAACCAGGGGATAGCGATAGTATATATTATATTTTTATGGCTTATTATTCAACCGGTATAAAAAATATTATATATTATACTCTTATGGCTTATTGGGTTGTATAAAAGTTTGACTCGCTCCCTGAACTTTCAAAGTGTCCTGATAGCCCCCTTAACTTGCATAAAATGTTCAGTTAGTACTCTAAACTTACGCAAAATATAATCAATTGATGATTCGGTTGTAAAAAAGTAAGTTAAATGCGTAAAATGTATCTAAAAAAAGTAAAACGACCAAGATCGGGGTATACAGTTTTAATATTAGCGAAGACAAGTTTTATAGTTGGACAAGTAATAACTTTCTTTTTAATCTATTTTTGAATTACGTAATAACATTCTAAGATGCGTAGAATATATTTTTCGCATTTAATTGACTTTTTTGCAATTGAGTGATCAATTGATTACATTTTGCGCAAGTTCAAGGGGCTAACTGAACATTTTATGCAAGTTGAGGGGGTTATCAGGACACTTTAAAAGTTTAGGGACCAGCCAAGCTTTTTAGACAAGTTCAAAGGACAAACGATGTATTAAGTCTATTTTTATATTATTGAAAAAAGTCTATTTTTATTTATATTTCTATTTATAACATAATAAATTTAAAATTAAAAATTTAAAATTTATTAAAATGTAATAAATATAAAAATTTAAAAAGAATTATATTTTTTTGAAACAAAAATAAATATATTTTTAAAACTAAAACATAATAAAATAAAATAAAATTAAGTTATATAGTATAATTTATTATATTTTTAAATTTTATTTTTATGTATTTAAAGTTTAAATGTTAATTAATTATTCAAAAAAAAGTTTAAATGTTAATTAAAAATTAAGAAGATAAATAATTATTTTATGATATTTATCGTAATATAAGATATAAAAAATATTTAAAAAGTAAATTGAGATTCATTTCGTTAGTATAGATAGTCCGAGTTGACTAACGATATTAAAAAAGTTCATGTGACAATCAAATCAAATTGTCATGGGAATATTTTTTTCTTTCTATTTTTTTTCTCTTAGAATTAATTTTTTGTTTTTTTCATATATATACTATATATAATAGCGGAAGCAGAGAGAAATTAGAAGAAGTGTTTTAGAGACCTTTTTGATGAATTGTCAACGTAGTAAAAAATCAAAATTAAAAAGATTTTATTAATTAAAAATAACAGATTTATATTTATAATATATTAAACAATTACTATCTCATTAATGAAAATAATAAAAGAAAGTAAAAGTTACAAATAGATGAAAAGACACAAAGCAAAGGAAATCCAAAAATCACAAATAAACTTCTATATAAAGCATGATAGATAATATTACACCATTATATTCATTGGTCATGATAGATAGTATTATATTTGTAAAGGTAATTATTCGATTTTTCTTTCATATGTTGTAGTTATTTTGTTTTCAATTGTGTTGTTGTTTTATTTTTACTATACAATAGTTGTTATAGTTTCATCTTTCAGATCCATTTCTGTCGTTACCCAGATTTTATACTTCTCGCTACCTTATCCATGTTTTCTTTATTATTATTTTTTTTTCAAACTGATAACTCCAATTGAAGAAATCTAATAGAAATAGAAGATGCATGGACAACTAGAATCGGGAAACATAAAAGTATCAAAAATTACAAGAAATTCTTATGTTTCTCAAGATAATTATTCGATTTTTTTTCATATGTTGTAGTTATTTTTGTTCTCAATTGTGTTGTTTTATTTTTATTAAACAATAGTTGTTATAGTTTCATCTTTCAGATATGGAATTCCATTCTGTCGTCACTCAGGTTCCATATCTATCACTCCATGTTTTCTTTTTTATTTGTTTATTTTTTTCAAAATGACTAAAATAAAGATTTTGTATATTTGCATTCTTTTTTAATATTTTTTTTTATATTTATGCATTTTGGAAAAATAGATATAAAGTTTCACACAATAGTTGTTCATTGAAGTTGTAGACATATTGAATTAGATATTAAAGAGCTATTGGAATATTATACTTATAATAAAGTTTATTTCAATTATAAATTATGTTATATTATTATTATCCAATGTTTGGTACGTGGGATAAGGATGAAGATAAAATAATACATTTTACTATTTTAACCTTATTTAAACTATATAACATTAATTTGAGGGATAAAATGAACTTTTCCATCCTATTAAAATCGCATGAGCTTATCCCACCTCCTTATACCACCCCCTCCTAGGTATATGATTTGAGGGATAAGAAGCTTATCCCTCATCCGTCTCACTCTTCTATCTCCCAAACAAACACGGGATAACTTATCTCATATTTTTTTATCCCTATCCCACCTCCTATATCCATTCTAACAAACACCCCGTTATAGTTTTTAACTATTATATTGTGCTTTGTACAAAATTGTTGGTATTTCAGGAGTTTTTAACAGATGAAAATGAAATATGATCATATGACAAGTTGTTGAAAAATATTAATTAAAAATATTATTATCTGAATCTCTTCAAATTCTCAAATGTTGAGCATAATGATTCTAATTAATAGAATTAATTTCACATATTAATTATGAACGTTTTTTTTGTACTGGATGGTTACAATTGCGATTTAATTCTGTTTAACTAAAATTAATTTATGGACTTAATACTTCATTAAGAAAAAATAAAAAAAATTAATTAATGGGCAAAAAATATTTCACTCTCCTCTTTATATGCTTTTTTTTATAGAAATTGGGACGAGACAGAACTTGGACGGGTTGAGCACCCATGACCCAAGAACTAGCAAACCCTCAATATATAAAAAAAAAGAAAAAAAAAGTGAGTGTTTGAAAAAGAGAAGAAGAAGGAGAACAAACAAAAGAAGGGGGAAGGAGAAAAGATAGGAAAGGTCAAGAAAAACGTAATTGTGAAATACTACAAATGTCATCATTGATAAACCTGTGGCAAAAAGAAAGAGCTGAAGGCCACCAATTGATCACGGAGGAAGAGACTCCAAACTTTGCCAATGCATCAGCAACTCTATTTCATTCCCTAAATATGTGTGTAAAGATAATGTTCATTCTAGAGCAAATGCTGAGACAATGCAACCACTCTTGATGAATACTCCAAGGAACATCCATGGAACGGTGTCTAAGTAGATTAACTACGTACATTGAGTCTGATTCAACCCAAAGCTGATGCCAATTTTTCTCCCAAGCAAGTTCAATTGCGAAAATAACGGCTCACAATTCAGCTAAATAAGCAAAAGAAGGCGGGGTAGAAAAAGCAAAACAACGTTTGGAAAATCCTCGATGGTTGCGAAAAATGCCTCCCGTTCCAGCCTTGCCAGGAGTGCCAAAAGTAGAGCCGTCCATATTGACTTTAACCCAGCCCGGAGGAGGTTTAAGCCAATGGACCAGAATAATGTTGGGAGCCAGAGGCGGTCTAGGAGAAGCCAAAAGACGGGATAAGATAGCAGCATCTCTCCGAGAAGAGCAAAAACCTTTAGAAGAGGCCAAGGACTCACGAATCATTCGAAAGAGGGTGATCTTCAAGTGCTGGATAGAAGGGGAAACTTCCTTAAAGATAGTTTCGTTCCTGCAATGCCAGATTAACCAGATGCAAGAGATAGCAGCAACACGCCAGATCATCGACACCTGTGAGCCAAAAGGAATGCTATGAAGATTGCTGAAGAAGTGGATGAATTGGGAATGTCGAGGCAAAGAGCATTCAAAATGAATCTCAAGGGCCCTCCAAAGAGAATCTGCAAAAGAACAGCTAATGAATAAGTGGTTAATGGACTCAGCATCCCTACCACACAGTTCTCTTTTAATTATCTTTTTTGTCAATTCATTTTTGTTTTTTATTCTTTTGTTTGTTTTTCTTGCTTACGAAATTCAAGAATATATAATTATTAAAAAATATTAATGAAGTCAAATAAGTGATATCTGCCAGCGTGACTGATATTCTATATAGTGAAATAATGAAAAATAAATTGATTGAATGTCTTAATGAGATATTACGAGATGAAAATAGCAGAAATCATCACCTTAAGCTGATTCAATTGGATATATTGGGTTATTGTAGCAGAATGAATAATTGAATTTGAATACTTGGTGATCATGAAATTCCATCAAGCAAAATAATTATCATCAAGATGAATTTGTGACTAATTCTTATCAATTTCATTTTTTTATATGTAACATATTGATTTGATAAAGTTTCTTCATGTGCAACATTAGAAAAGTATGGACTATAATAGTTTATAGCATAATATATTGATGTTGCTTCCATTTTAACATAGATTGTAATTCTTTTCTATTGTAGATATAATATTTCATTTTAATTGTAGTTTAATTCAATTTTTGTTTAACATATATTGTAATTTTTTTATATCGTAAATATAATATTTAATTTTAATTACAGTTTAATTCAATTTTTGGGTTTTCATTATATTCTAATATATTTCTTAATTAATCTCATATTTTATTATTATTGGTTATAAAAAAATATGAAAATGTATTAAAATTACTAAAAAATTACAAATCATTAAATTTTGTAAAAATAAATAAATCATCCACCTTTAATTAAAATTCTATAAGAAAATTAAACAATTATTTTCAAAATTAATTTAATTTAATTTGAATTATCAATAAAAAAATATATATTAATTTCAAATATATATAATATAAAAAAATTTCATAGTATGATATAAAATTACTTAAAAGTAAATATGTCAATTTATTTATTCATCTAAATTATATAAAAGTTTCATATCCCGTGCATCGCACGGGTTTTCGACTAATTTAATTAATATCGGACACCTCTTTATTTATTTACTCGTCTTCATTTGAAATAAGTTATTTTTCTCTTTTCAAACTCTCTCTCCTGAAAAAAAATACTTGGAAATTCAAAATCCAGACAAATTATAGTCATATTAGAGTTGAGGTGCTTTCATTTTTGTACAACTCCAAAAATATAAAAATCCATATCTCTAAGTGTTTCAAAAATTTTAGAGAGTATTTGAAGAGAGAGAGAGTTTGAGGAGAGAGAATTTTTTAATAGAGAGGAAATTTGAGGAGAGAAAAATAATGGTGGATAGAGAAATGGTGAAGTATAAAATAGGATAGAAAAAATAAAAAATAAATTCTAAAAGAAATAAATAGAAAGACAAAACATATCTATGAGCACAGACTTTTTCCGACCCTAATGATGAGCCTATATTACTTGCTTGCGGTTTTATATAGTTAATTGAACCACACAATGAATTCGGGCAAGTGGACCACCTCCTGATACTTCCATTTTGTTGGTCATTATATCTTATTTCCTCAGAATCCCAAGCCGATCGCCATAGGATCAAAGAGATTTGACTTGCGCGTTTTGGCCTAAAAACAGATTGCTCAAATCTGGTGTTCCCACTTCAAAACGCAATAAAGAACAAGCACGACAATAGGGAGAGATCTAAATAATATTTTTGAATAAACACAAGTATGAACAATGACTGTGTATTTGAATATTGCTCTAGTTCTTTTGAAGAATTTTGATCTCTCTTGATAGTCTGTATATGTCGTGTTCTTCAAGTGAAGCGTATAACATGGTATTTATAGGAGAGACTAGCAAAAGATCCGTTTGAATTTGAATTAGCCGTTATAAACAATCAGAGCTTGTCACCCTGTCTTCTGGCACCTTCTGTATTTCAAGAGAAAAGTTCTGTTGCATATTTCAGAGACACTTCTGTTCTTGAGCCGTGGTTTTTAGCAACCTTTTCGACTGTGCTCGTGACAGAGGTACGGTGAGGGGACACTTCTTCTGTAGCGTTGTACTTCATGTCAGGTCTTGGGACCATGTGTACACTGCCAGCTGTCCATTCACTTTGCTTTGTGGGCTTCTGGATTGTTGCGGCCTCTAGAGGCAATTCAGGCTTTTAATTTCTCAAGCCCATTTAATTTCCTTTTGCTCAAGTTCATTAACACACTCAACAAATATGTTAGTGAATAATAACTAATTTAAACTTGAGATTTTATTGCTTAATCTGATTTTGAGGTTTTGATTAAGTTATTTTTGTCAGAATAAAAAACTCTTAGAAATTGTGTTTCAACAAAACATGCATGTATGATTAAGAGTATTCTTCATAACTTCTCTGCCAGCTCCGGACAGAGAATCAGTATTACCAAGTCTAGAATATTCTTCTCTAACAATGTACCTGAAGCGATCAGCAGAAGGGTATGTGATATTCTTGGGTTCTCTAAAACAGATGACTTGGGCAGATACCTTGGCATGCCTCTGATTCATGGTCGAATTTCTAAGAATACCTTCAATTATGTGGTCGACAAGGTGCAAACAAAACTCGTAGGATAGAAAGCGAAATGCCTCTATACATCTAGAAGACTCACTTTGATTCGCCCAGTAACTTCCACTATCCCGAGTTATGCTATGCAAATGTCGATCCTCCCCTCTTCAATCTATCACAAAATTGAAAGTTGCAATAGAAATTTCCTTTGGGGGTCAGCTGAGACGGTTAGAAAGCTACATCACGTGAATTGGAATACCGTCTGTCGGCCTAAATCCCAAGGAGGTTTGGGTATTAGACGGATTAAGGAGATGAACTTAGCCTTTATTGCAAAAATTGGGTGGAGGATCTCGATGGAGCAGGAGGCCCTTTAGGTTAAAATAATCACAGAGATGTATGGAGGTGGCTGCCGAGGAACTGATATCTTTCGTTGTCCCAAAAACTGCTCCTCGACTTGGCGGGATATCGTCAAAGGTAGTGTTGTTCTTACTAAGGGGCTGGGGTGTATTGTTATGACCGGGCATAACACAAACTTCTGGCTAGATGGCTGGTGTGGAGAAGACCCCTGTTTAATTTTGTTAATTTTGTTGCTGCCAATCTTAACCTGCAAAGTTCTGTGGCTGATTATTGGCTACCAGATGGAGGGTGGAATTGGGTAGCGATCCTTCCTCAGACTGTGCTTTTTCTCCTGGCTTCATTCGTGCTTTTCCCGGATAGTGAAGACAACGATGAATGGTACTGGACTGTGTCTCCCACTGGCTCTTATACTATTAGTTCCAGGTATGATCTCTTAACACTGAATTCTCCTTCAACCAATAGTAGACTTTGGGCAACTGCTTGGAAGATTAAAATGTCGGAACGGATTCGTCTGTTTATGTGGAAGTTAGGGCATAACAAAATTATGTGCAATGCGCACCGTTGGGCTCGCCACTTGAGCAATTCTGCTGCTTGCACTATATGTGGAGAGGAAGAATCTCCCCTTGATGTCCTTCGAGACTATAGTAAAACTGCTGAGATTTGGCATAGGCTAGTCCCTGCGAATTACCTACTTCCTTTCTTCTCTCTTGATTGGAACCAATGGCTTGATGGAAATGTTCATGTTGACTTCGTTTGTAAAAACTGTGATTGGCCTGTGGTCTTCGCTTTCACAATTTGGTGGATTTGGAAGTGGCATAATGACTTGGTCTTCAATGACACCTTATTCCGAGGGGACAACAGAACTTTCATTTTGAACAAAATCAAGGAGATTTGCGCTGCCTATACTAGCGCACACTCACACCGGAGCTTGACGAGAGACATTGTTTGGGTGAGATGGAACCCCCCCACCCCCGAACAAGGATGGATTAAACTAAACTCAGATGGGGCTTGCAATAGGGAACCCAAGGAGAGCTTACGCTGGAGGTTTATTCCGTAATAATGTAGGTATATGGATTGTTGGCTACTCAGTGAATATAGGCATCTGTATAGTGACGGTTGCTGAACTCTGGGGGTTGTATTTTGGACTCGAGACAACTTGGAAGAAAGGCTTTCGTCACTTAATTGTCAAGCTAGACTCAAGAGTTGTTCTGGGGTTCATGACAAGGGAACTTCCTTCTCATCACCTTTGCCACTTGCTGATCTCTAAGTGTCGTGAGTTACGTGGTAGAAATTGGCTCCTTTCCTTTGTCCACACCTACAGAGAAGGAAACCATAATGCCGAATGGTTGGCAAACTTCGCAATGACTACCTCATTAGGCCATCATGGGTTTGATGTACCTCCTGCAGGCCTTCAGGACATTCTGTTTGAAGATCAAATAGGAACTGCCCTGAGCCGTGTCGTTTAGCTCGTCCCTTCTCTGTATTTTTTGCTGGGCTTGAAGCCCTCCTAACCAAAAAAAGAAATCATCAAGGCCGCTACATGTTACCAAATAAATTGATTCATATAATTAACTCCAAATTCAACATTTAAGAGCAAAGTGGGAATTTGAACAAGTTAAAGTGCGTATCACTTTAAATAAATTCAAATGGCAATAAATTACTTTCTCAAGAGGCCAATATTGCACTTGAAGCGACTCCAGAGGGGCTAACGAGGCCGTTCCAAAATTCATGATGTCAATCAAATTAGGGAGCTCTTGATGTATTGAAGCATTTTGAATAGCAACAATATATCCACACAATCAATTACAACATAGTGGTACAAAATTGAACTTATACAACAAATAATTTACAGAAACTGAAACTTCTTTTTTAGACAGGAATTCAACAAAACCAACAGGGAAAATCTGATTATGGAAGGAAGGATTTCTATTCTCCAGTTAACATTAACCTTATCATTTTTTCAAACATTCCATCAATGAAAGGAAACAGATGACCAGAACCTGGTAGTTCATGATAATGAATCCAGGGAAGGCTCTGCGCGATGTACCGCTGCAACTTAACAGGCACTAAGAGATCTTCATCTCCTTGCCATAGATGAACAGAAGCTTCATTATTTGGAAATGGATTCTCCATATCCATAGGATCAAATTCCCAATTCCCAAATGCAATCGCTGCGTCACGGTGAATGGATTCAGCTTCTCCTTGTTGTTTTTCATATCCCTGAGGAGACTCAACTTAAAAAAATTACCAAGTAGCAATACAAGAATAACTTTGTTAAAATGTCCACATGTTCGACTTGTCTAACGTAATAAAATTGGCTTCCGAAATACACATTGGATAACAATTTGGACCTTCAACTTGTCATTTTTCTTACGAGTCAGGCATACAAAATTGACACATCAATAAAACTACGAATAATACATGCCAACATCTGATGATTGCTTATCTGAGAGGATCCTTCTGCTAAGATCTTTCACTTAATTCAGGGTTTTATCGGTTTAGGATATGTTTTTCGAGCAAAAAATGCACATTTAAAGCTCTCACAAACAGTATCCAATGGACTTAATAGCAAGATTTACCAAGAAATTGCCGAAACGGTAATGATAGTTATTATTCAATATATTTAAAGCAAGACGCAAGAAGTATTGCAACTCCTTGGAGTGAAAATTGATCCACTCATAATAGTAGAAAAATCCTAATACCTGAACAACTCTGAAAAATAGAGTAATTCATCACAATGATCTTCAATGATCATTATGACTCTATTCTTGCTGAAAATCTAAACTGTCTCTGATGGTGTTTTCTTTGACACAGTGAAGGATAAACAGTATACAAAGCTGTAAAGGTAATTAAAAAGGAGATTACCAAAAAATTTGATGTTCTATCAAACTTAGCCAGAATCTCTTTGTCTTGCTGGGAAAAAATAGCAGGGTGGTTAGCTATAATGGCAGAACCAGGGAACCACTTTTGAGTATTCCACCAATAGGATAGCCAAGGAGTGTAATGGGCAACACGAAATGCCCATTGGTCTTCTGGTAACATTTTGCAGAAGGCTTCAGTCGATAAATTAGCTGGAAAACCAGGCCACCAGTAGTTGATAGCTGGAGTTAATAACAATGCCCCTGCTAACCTGTTACATGCAAACAAATCTCTCGCAAGTTAGAAGACGGCAAAAGGAAACAATAAGAAACAACAATCCATATAGCTGAGCTAAATAGTACCTATGAGGAATGTACTTAAGACAGCTCCAAGTCAACTCAGCACCCATGGAATACCCAATTATGTAGACCTTAGATCCAAGTCCCAATTGATCTGCAAGCTCTTCAATATCCGAAGTTAAGCTTTTCAACGTTCGACTTGGATGAGGATCACTCTCTCCATAACCCGGTCTGTCAAAGCTCACAATATAGACACCTAATTGTTCGGAAAATTCCTAGAAGAACCACAGCATTGAATGAAATGATACTCATTTCTCACACATAACACTCGAGAACTTAAAAAGGATGCAAAATAATATAGATAAAAACAAGAAGCAATTAGTACCGGTGAAAGATGATTTTCAACGACAAGATCATGCCTAGAAGAACCAAAACCATGTTGAAATACGATCTTATATTTGGCCACATCTTTTGAGACACCATGCTCTTTGTAGGCCAAATACCTCCCATCTCTAAGCTTTATCCTTGGTCCTGTAATAGAAGGTCCACCTGGAGAGCCACATATCTTGGTTGGAGGAGGTTGTATCGTCTGATAACCCCATGCCAAAATCCCCACAACGAAAACCAATAATACTTTCGTAAAGATCCCTAAAAATATTATGATCGAATTCAGGGGAAGACGCATATTTGAGTTATTGAACACAAAAGCATGAAAAACGTAAAACAAGATAAGAGCACTTGATGCATCACATATATACATATCTCCACATGATACGGAAGACCAGAAAAAGAATATTACAACACCAATCCAATAAATTAGTCTGGTCTTGCAGCACATCTATGTGCCTTTCTAGGTCAATACAGAAATGCAAAAGCAATTTTTCTATGCTATAAACATCCTAAAAATAGTAATAATTATCATTTTCAATTTACAGGAAATCGAAATTGATATGATTAATAAAAAGCTAGTGAAATTGCTAGCTTGAAACAGTCAACTTTTCACAGAATTTCCAATCAAGCAAGGAAATATACAGAAATCAATCAATAACTGAAACAAAATAACTCAATGAAATTCCGAACCATTAATCAAATAATACTTTCGCATTCCTAAGCCATGAATGATCTAAGACCTAAAGCTATATTGCTGCTTGATTTCAGTAACTAAACAATCTGAATCACCAGGCATAGGTCTTAAAGCTCAATGAAATTGCAAACTCTTAGTAATTGGTTCTAACTAATCAAATAATACTTTCGCATTCCTAAGCCATGAATAGTCTAAGATCTAAACATATGAAATTCGAACACATTGCTGGTTGATTTGAGTAACTAAACAATCTGAATCACCACAGAGAGGTCTTAAAAACGAAATCGAATCAAAGAAAACAGAGAGAGAGAGAGAAAGTAAACCTGAAGGAAGCTTGAAAGAGCTGTTTTGGTTAGCTCTTCTAGTATGAGCTCTAGCAGAACTCGCAGATACCTTCCGATTGACACCTCCTACCATTGCTGGCAACAGATAAGGAAAATCAGAATATCTTTCGCAATAAAGAGATTTGGAATTGTATAGTAGCAGAGGAAGAAGAAGAAAGAGCCTTTTCGTTGAAATTCCGAGATATATCAGATTAAGCGGAAAAGCTTGAACTAGGTGAGTCAGTGAATGACTGATAGTGCAGTTGAAACGTTCAGAATATACAATTTTATATGAAGAACCAATTATCATATGAATTTATTAGCTAACCAGCATTATTATCGAAACCGTTGACCCATAACATAACCAAAAAGTCAATGGTTAGAAGTTTAACTACGGTTTAACTAGTTCTCAAAAAAATAATATGAAAATAATATTTTTATTTACATTTAATCTTTATATAATATTAATAAAAAAAATTATATTAATAATAATATTTTTTAATATACGAGATTTTTTTATAAAATGACATATTTCATTGGATGAAATATAAATACCACAAAAGTGCATCTTATCAGGAATTTTGAGGGTGTTCGGATTCGTCATGTTTTTCGGGTTGCTGATTTTTTGGCTGGTATGGCTCATGATTTTAACTTCGGAGTCTCTGTTCTTTCTTTCCCGCCACATGAGGTTCGAAAACTGCTGTTAGATGACCTTTTGGGTGTCAGCTTTCTGAGGATGATTATGCGTCTTTTTTGTGTGTTTTCTTTTCATGTTTACAAAAAAAAAAAAAACCCCACAAAAGTTGTGATGTGCCACATATTCCCCACTATCCTAAAAGGTGCTTGACGCCTACTAGTATAAGACCATCGACATTGAAACAATCATCAACTTCAAGCAGATGTCAGGACTCTTAGTCAACCATTTCGTAACATCTATCCCCAAGAGAAACACTATGTAGGATCTCAACTACCGGATCCAATATGAAAAAGAAACCCTCAAGGACAACGTGGAGAGATTCTAGCAAGAAGTCATTCAGGTCAAGGTACTAAATGTGGAAGGAGTGGTCGACATTATTATACCTCAACAAAAATCTATCACGAGAGCTAACCACCAACAGGCCCCGAACCTTCAAGGACTTTATGACTCGGGCAAGAGATTTCTGTAGATGGGAGGTCCACAGGCCGAATCTTCTATTGAGCGAGAAGGCCACCCCCTCTAGCAAGCAGCCCATGAATGACATGTACCGAGATCGAAAAAATTCACGAGAGCACTCGGAAAGATCAATGATCTCCCTAAACGCTCCCAGTGATGAAGTCATATACTGGGTAGAGAAGAATAGGGTACGTATCACCTACCCAAATGAATAAGTCACCATCGTGCAACAGCAGAGCATACTGCAAATTCCACAAAAGTGAAGGGCACGATAAAGAAGACTACAAGCAACTCATTATCTAATTAGAGAAGTTGGAGGACCAAGGAAAGAAAGACCATTTTCTTAAAAAGGTTAGGTGAGGTTCGATGTCCGAAGGGAAGGAAATGTGAGGCAAGGATAAGGCCCTATGAGGTGTTATCAATGTCATCTCCGGAGGGCCGTGTCTGGGGAAATTGTCCAAAAGAAGGTTCCCCAAGAATTTGAAACCAGATGCACTAAGGTCACACTTTTCGTCGGACAGAACAATGCATACCCCTAGGATAACGCATGATGACACACTGGTGATCGAAGTCCAAATTGAGAACTTTAAGGTTCGCATGGTATTAGTGGACACCGAGAGCTCGACGAATATCATCATAAAGAAAGCCCATGAGACACTTCACCTCGAACCAATCATGTTGAATCCCATAAGGCTCCCCTAATAGGAATCAGTAGACACTCAGTCCCCCTATTGGGAAGTGTGGCCATGATAATCGAGTTCAGGGACTCCCAAACCACTTGTCGATTGAAAGTAAAGTTCCCAGTCATAGACGTTGGCCTACCATACAATATGGTGGTAGGATGACCTTTTCTGCCAAACTCGGGAGGCGCTTTATCCATTCTACATCTAGCATGGAAAATCCCCATGTTCGAAGGAATGGCCATCGCATAGGGAGATCAATCAACAACCGCAACCTCAATAGATCTCAGCAGAAATTCCTTCTCCCACAAAGTAAGAGATAGTCCAAACATTAAAGGACAACATTGCCACTTTTTCCTGGTGCCCAACAAATATGGTTGGGATATCTCCCAAGGTAATGACCCATTCTATGAATATTGACCTAGAGGCCAAGGCAGTCAAGTAGAAGAAGCAGAATCAAGGCCCTAAAAAGAAAAAAAATCATCCAAGATGAGGTGAAGGAGTTGATGGATTGTTGGCATATGGAGAATGTCGTCTACCTACAATGGCTCATAAATATGGTCCTAGTAAAAAAGGTGAAGATGTAGTGCAGACTATGTGTCAACTTCACGAACCTGGACAAAACTTGTCCAAAAGACTCTTATCTGCTCCCCTACTTTGACATGCTTATATATTCTATAGTGAGGTATGTCATTTACTCATTGTTAGATGCTGCAATAGGGTACCACCAATCACCCATGAACCCACTCAATAAGGAAAACACTAACTTCATAACCAATAAGGGCATATACTGCTGTTAGACGAGGTGCCGCGGCCTAATCTCCCGGGCGGACCGGGGGTGGACACCTCATGGCGACGTAAGCGGTGATTGGCGCCGAAAGCAACCAATCGTGGAATCAAGCTGCTCGGTAGGACCGGAGCTCGGAGTATGGAAGAGTCGCCACCCACGAATGGGAAAATGAACACCGATCCCTTGCGGGAGACCGGTGAGGGTTCGAGAAACTTAGGTACGAGCCGAGAAGGCTAGCTCCTTTCCGAAGAAAGGCTACTAGACACCCCGACATCGCCCGGTTATGAACCACCGGCCTCCTACTCAGCGTGTTAGGCGATAACGGACTAATCGCATATCTCTTTAAGTTTAAAATTCATTTGAAACCTTTTCTTTCTCGTTTTGAAAACCGTTTTGAGCATATATTATTGAAAGCCATTTTGGTAAAGAATTACCCATTTTGCATAAATTTAAAATACATAGGAGAGAGAGGGGGAGAAGAAAGAGGTGGTTTATTCACGGTGTGATTTTAGTTTGTACACTAGTTCTAAGCTAAACTTATTCCCCAAAACGAGTTTATTTACATGGTTCGTACCTTAATCGCCGTTGGAACGATTTAGGTACGTTTCAAAACCCCGTTTAATGACGTTCACTCGAATCGCCGTTGGAACGACTCGAGCGTTTGAAAATGTTGAGATAAAAGCTTTAACAGGAAAGCGTGATTAAGCATACAAGTCAATTTATTTTGTTCAAAAACCATTTAGGAAAACGATTCAAAAACTCTATTATTTACAATTAAAAGCAATTTTAATTACAAGGTTCGCTTAATCCGTCGTTGGAACGAATTAAGGTTTTAAAACGTGATGTTTTAAGAAATAGTTTAAAAATGTCAAGAAAACGTTATTTACACTTAGGAATATCTAGAAAAACTTAAGTTTAAATAAGCAAATTAAACTCTCTTTTTGTGATTTTATTTTCCCTTTTTCACTCAATCAACTCTTTATTCACACATAATTACACTAATGAACCAATTAAACCAAAATTCACCA
Organism: Euphorbia lathyris; assembly: GCF_963576675.1. Classification (NCBI taxonomy): domain Eukaryota; kingdom Viridiplantae; phylum Streptophyta; class Magnoliopsida; order Malpighiales; family Euphorbiaceae; genus Euphorbia; species Euphorbia lathyris. Next base: position 63,581,752 of record NC_088919.1, read on the forward strand.
AGTAAAACTCATTTGGAATATATACATGTATACAAAAATAAAATAGAAATACATATATATATATATGATTTTATCTAAAAATAGGGATATATTTATATATAAAAATAAGTGAGAAATACTATATGATATAATAAAGAAAATGAAAAAGAATACAAAATATAATACATTTTCATCCTAACTAAAACTAAGTAAAAGTAATGGAAGACCATAAATGCAAAAAAAATGATATAATAAGTATATAGAAAACACCCTCCCTAAATAATAGCTAAACCCCACATTTTGATAACCCAAAAATATATATACATATATGCAAATAATGAATCAAAACAAATTAAATTTCAAATATGGAATAAATAATTACATAATAGATAATTAATAGTTATATGACCCCAAAAATAATTTTTATAATCATATTACATAATTACATACTTACATATATAAGAATCAAATACCAAAAGGTTGAGAAAATGGATTAAAAATATGAATTTTCGTTTTCCAGCAGATTACCGACGGAAAATCTGTCGCCAATCTGCTATTAGTGACAGAAAAGGGAGAATTACAGAAGCAGTCCAAAACTTTCCAGATTCATTCAAAAGCTTTAGATTAAGTCTAATTCGATCATTTTGGATCTCCGAACTACCAAAAATGGATCATAGTCTATAACGGAGTTTCCTAAAACGACGTTTTTATTTTCAAACGTTATTTGGAAATATCTTTTTAAAACTTATAATTACAACGTTTTTAATACCCGAACTACCTTTTAATCGGATCACGGTTCGTATTGGGATATCAAAACGAGGTTTTTTTATTTTAAAATAAAACCGAATTTTAACACGGGATAAAAATAAATAAATACGGGAAATTAAATAAAACGTGACAAATAAATAAATAACTAAATAAATAAAATTATGACATGAAAATAAATAAATGAAGGAAATAAATAAAATAAAACGAGTCTAGTCCTCGGAAAATACCTCAAGTTCGGTATTGACGGTCGAAGTCGGTTGATTCCACAAATCGTGATTTTCCGGTTTTTTGTGTTTTTCGTCTTTTTTAGTAAAAATTTAACTTTTGGGAAATTCAGACTTTTTGAGAAAAAAAAATATTTTTCTCAAAAAAAAATCACTTTCTCTCTCTAAAAATGTCTAAAGTGAGAAAGTCTCCAAAAATCCCCTCTCCTTAATGCCTTGGGATCCGTGCCTTAAATAGGCACCGGATCCCGGAAGCTTTGGGCGACGCCCAAATAAAATTGGGCGTCGCCCAAAGCCGGTTGGGCGAACGCCCAACTTAACTTTCATTGGGCGGACGCCCAACTTCAGTTGGGCGAGCGCCCAACGCGGCCATCGGGCGTGCGCCTCGCGCTGTCGGGCGTGCGCACCCCACGGCCGTCGAGCGCGCGCGCCCAACGGACGTCGAGCGTGCGCCCCGCGCTGCCGAGCGTGTGTCCAGCTGTCGTCGGACACGCGTCGGCTACCGTTAGGCGCTCGCACCACGTCGCTGAGCACTCGCGAGCCGTCCACTTGACGATCGCGACTCACATTAACTTTTCTTTTCTTATTATATATTTTTGTTTTAAAACTTTCGGAATCAACCGCTTCGACCGTCTTGTTTACAGGTTTTCGTCACAGGTCCTCCGACTCGGTGTCTACAACTGCTACAAGGTTATGCCCTTCGGGCTGAAGAACACTGGTGTAACTTATCAGAGGCTCGTCAACATTATTTCGAGGGCATGATGGGGAAAAAAGAATAAAATCTATGTTGATGATATGATCATGAAGAAAAAATAGTCAAACAACACGCTACAGATCTAGAGAGGGTCTTCCAAAATCTAAAGGAGTACGACTTAAAGCTCAATCCAGAAAAGTGTATGTTCGCCATTGGCTCTGGAAAATTCTTGGGGTTCATGATTTCCCAAAGGGAAATAGAAGCAAACCCGACAAGATCAAGACAATAATTGACATGGCACCTCCCCGGAGGGTCAACGATGTCCAAAAGCTAAATGGGAAAATAGACACCATAGGGTGATTCATTTCGTGTTCAACAAAATGATGCATGCCATTTTACAAAAGTTTGAAAGGGGAAAAGAATTCAACTGGATAAATGAATGCCAGACGTCCTTTGAGAAGCTCAAAGATTTCATAGCATCATATTCCCTAATCAGCTGTCTGATCCCAAAAGAAACACTTTACCTCTATGTAAGTGTGGTAGGCGAATTACTCAGGATGGTTCTCATTCGGGAGGAAGTTACATAACAATTCCCAATCTATTATGTCAGTGGAGTCCTTCGGGACACTAAGACGACAAGATAACGCAAGTTGGAGAAGCTGGCATACAGAGTAGTAGTGGCTTCAATGAAGGTTAGACACTACTTCCAAAGCCACACAATTATCTTCCAAATGGACTCTCCACTCTACAATGTGCTACAAAGGCTAGAAACGTCAGGAAGACTAGTAGAATAGACCATTAAAATGATGGAGTGTGAATATCTAGTATGAGCCATATAAATCTTTCAAAGCCCAAGCATTGGGAGATTTTCTGGTTAAAATCCCGAGTGATAAGGAAGGCCCAACACCAGGAGATGTCTAAAAGGTATACATAGATGGGAGCTCGGATCGAGAAGTAGCCTGCATTAGGGTCTTTGTAAATGGACCCGATGAAATAAAATTAAGGTACACTTCTTCACTTAACTTCACAACATCAAATAATAAAGCATAATATGAGGCATTGTTGTAAGGAATAAGGATCATAAATGTCGCCAAGCTTGATCAGACTATCCTGCAAAGCCGACTCAAAACTGTTAGTCAGCCAACTGACAAACAATTACGAGGATAAGGAACAAATATAGAAGCAATACATTTTACTAGTCAAAGAACTCCTCGCTCTAGGAAAGCAACAAGGTCGTAGTCTAGAGGTGTGAAGGATTCCTCGAGAGGAAAATTCTGAAGCAAACATGATGGCCAAGGCAACATCAAAAGTTTAGGGGTTATGAACTTGCCCCCACCGGACAAAGGAAAGAATCCAGTCCAATATCGAAAAAATCAAAGTTATGGTCATTAACATAACTAACGAATGGCTCTATCCTCTATACCTACCTCTCCTCGGTAATACTGTCGAAGACCGAAATAAGAGGACAAATGTAATTCGAATGTCGAGCCAATATGCTATCATTTGGGAAGCCCTGTATCGACGTTCCTTCAGCCATCTATGGCTAAAATGCATAGGTTTCACCAAAGTAAGCTATGTACTCCATGAGATCCATGAAGGGATGTGTAAAGCCCACAAGGGCAATGACACCCTAGTAAGGAAAGTCAAACTCCAAGAATTCTACTAGCCCCAAATGGCCCGAGACGTGAGGGTAAATTGGGAGCTCGGTGGAAAGGTCCGTACCAAATAGCAGAATATGTAAACTTGCACACATACAAATTAAAATAGTTAGATGGTACGCCATTTCCATGGACCTGCAACACCAATACACTCAGAAAATTCTACCAATGAAGACCCTTCTCAACTGCCCCATGCTCCTCGAACAAAGATTTTCAATTGTAATTGTTATTTCAACTTCCTATCTACACAGATTATCGAAAATAAATAATAATAAATTACATCATTTCTTTATATTCGCTTCGGCTTTAATGTGTTTGTTAAAGTTCTCGTAGATTATATTAAAGGTTAATCATATGCATGCTACAAGGATTTCGATCACAATCTCTGACTGAATATACTCTAATAAAATCCTCTTGAATACATAAACAACTTCGTACTCTCCGAGGCTCGCGTAAACATCTATTCGATTAAAATAAATCATAGCACAAAAATCGAAGCAAAAACTCACGTTCAGTAAAAAATTGACAAGAGAAACATTTGAATCAAAACTACTTTATATTCAGTCTCATCTCGAGCCTCAAGTACTCTTCAGCAAGGAAGTTATATTGCTGACTCACCTCTTCCGCCGATGTCAAAGCCTACTCACCCAAATTGACTTAGTATTGGAGTGGGTTAGTCGGACAACGAATTAAGGTTTTAAAACGTGATGTTTTAAGAAATAGTTTAAAAATGTCAAGAAAACGTTATTTACACTTAGGAATATCTAGAAAAACTTAAGTTTAAATAAGCAAATTAAACTCTCTTTTTGTGATTTTATTTTCCCTTTTTCACTCAATCAACTCTTTATTCACTAATGAACCAATTAAACCAAAATTCACCAAGTAAAACTCATTTGGAATATATACATGTATACAAAAATAAAATAGAAATACATATATATATATGATTTTATCTAAAAATAGGGATATATTTATATATAAAAATAAGTGAGAAATACTATATGATATAATAAAGAAAATGAAAAAGAATACAAAATATAATACATTTTCATCCTAACTAAAACTATGTAAAAGTAATGGAAGACCATAAATGCAAAAAAAATGATATAATAAGTATATAGAAAACACCCTCCCCAAATAATAGTTAAACCCCACATTTTGATAACCCAAAAATATATATACATATATGCAAATAATGAATCAAAACAAATTAAATTTCAAATATGGAATAAATAACTACATAATAGATAATTAATAGTTATATGACCCCAAAAATAATTTTTATAATCATATTACATAATTACATACTTACATATATAAGAATCAAATACCAAAAGGTTGAGAAAATGGATTAAAAATATGAATTTTCATTTTCCAGCAGATTACCGACGGAAAATCCGTCGCCAATCTGCTATTAGTGACAGAAAAGGGAGAATTACAGCAGCAGTCCAAAACTTTCCAGATTCGTTCAAAAGCTTTAGATTAAGTCTAATTCGATCATTTTGGATCTCCGAACTACCAAAAATGGATCATAGTCTATAACGGAGTTTCCTAAAACGACGTTTTTATTTTCAAACGTTATTTGGAAATATCTTTTTAAAACTTATAATTACAACGTTTTTAATACCCGAACTACCTTTTAATCGGATCACGGTTCGTATTGGGATATCAAAACGAGGTTTTTTTATTTTAAAACAAAACCGAATTTTAACACGGGATAAAAATAAATAAATACGGGAAATTAAATAAAACGTGACAAATAAATAAATAACTAAATAAATAAAATTATGACATGAAAATAAATAAATGAAGGAAATAAATAAAATAAAACGAGTCTAGTCCTCGGATAATACCTCAAGTTCGGTATTGACGGTCGAAGTCGGTTGATTCCACAAATCGTGATTTTCTGGTTTTTTGTCTTTTTTAGAAAAAATTTAACTTTTGGGAAATTCGGACTTTTTGAGAAAAAAAAATATTTTTCTCAAAAAAAAATCACTTTCTCTCTCTAAAAATGTATAGAGTGAGAAAGTCTCCAAAAATCCCCTCTCCTTAATGCCTTGGGATCCGTGCCTTAAATAGGCACCGGATCCCGGAAGCTTTGGGCGACGCCCAAATAAAATTGGGCGTTCGCCCAATCTGGGCGCTCGCCCAGTGGCTGCCGGGCGCGCTCGCCCAGCGGCCATCGGGCGTGCGCCTTGCGCTGTCACGGTCGTCGAGCGCGCGCTCCGCGCTACCGGACATGCGCGCCCAACGGACATCGAGCGTGCGCCCCGCGCTGCCGAGCGTGCATCCAACTGTCGTCGGACACGCGTCGGCTGCCGCTAGGCGCTCGCACCACGTCGTTGAGCACTCGCGAGCCGTCCACTTGACGACCGCGACTCACATTAACTTTTCTTTTCTTATTATATATTTTTGTTTTAAAACTTCCGGAATCAACCGCTTCGACCGTCTTGTTTACAGGTTTTCGTCACAGGTCCTCCGACTCGGTGTCTACAGTTGCCCCTACTTTCCTATTTTGACAGTGATGTGTGTGTTTTGAAAACGTTTTTTTGCTAACGCAGCACATGCAATATAAAACATATAAAAGTAAGAGACACGTAAAGAGTAGGAGGAAGAATACCTGACCTTTTCGCTGCGCGTTTCGGCGTCGTTCTCGATTCTTTCCGTCCTTGCCTTTGAATCGGCTGCCGGCGGATGTTCTTCTTACGGACCCTAGCCTAAGTTGACTGCGGGTAAAAATGGCTCAAAAGCAACCTTGGTGCACGATCGCGAGTAAAATGGCTCAAAAGCGACCCCGGCCTACGACCGGGGGGGAAATGGCTCAAAAGCAACCCTGGTCTACGACCGTGGGTAAAATGGCTCAAAAGCAACCTCGGTCTACGACCGGGGGTAAAATGGCTCAAAAGCAACCCTGGTCCACGACTGTGGGTAAAAATGGCTCAAAAGCAACCCTGGTCCACGACCGCGGGTAAAATGGCTCAAAAGCGACCCCGGTTCACGATCGGGGTAAAATGGCTCAAAAGCAACCCTGGTCCACGACCGCGGGTAAAATGGCTCAAAAGCGACCCCGGTTCACGACCAGGGTAAAATGGCTCAAAAGCAACCCTGGTCCACGATCGCGGGTAAAATGGCTCAAAAGCGACCCCGGTCTACGACCGTGGGTAAAATGGCTCAAAAGCGACCCTAGTCTACGACTGTGGATAAAATGGCTCAAAAGCAACCCTAGTCCACGACCGCGGGCAAAACGGCTCAAAAGCAAAGGTTCTTTCTAACAATTCTGAACACCATTGTCTGTATTTTCTCACTAGAGCTAGTGTCTTGGAGGTTTGAATGGTTCGATAGGAACGTATTTTTAGTCCGAAATGATTCAAGCTAACAATTATTTTTCTGTTGACTGTCGTCTGTATTTTGACTGGTACCGCTGTTCTGTAAAAATTGGCTGTCATCTGGAGTTCTATCTCGACATTATTGGTCACTGTCTGGCAGAAGCGCAGGATGAAACGGACTGCAAATCGGAGGTCTGTGCACCTGGTAAATAATTATTTACTTTTTACCTTTATGTCACATCGTACCTTCTTCACTATTTACGGGAATGCCATTCCCTTTCCTTATATAAGGTGGTGGGGTTTCATTCCAACCCCACACCTTCTCTCTCTTCTCTCTCTCTTTAACTTCTGATTTGGATTATTCTCGGGATGGATTTGGATCAACATGATGGCACGAAGGGCATGGAGGAGGGTTTCGTGAACCTTACTACAGTGGACCCTTTTCAGGACCCCACATCTCATCTGAGCCGGACCCGCTGTAACCAGGTAAGTACTTTCTTACTTCCTCATCTTTTGACTAAATTTCTAGGCTTTAGTATCCCTACTTTGAACATGATTTGCATGCTAACCCCTAGGTTGCCTTAGAAGACCTTAGTTAGAAAACATGAATTCCTTTGCTTGCAAGTAACAATTTATTTGTCTTTTTGGAAGAATGCGAATTATATGCATGTGAATAGTAAAACTGCGAACAATGCCTGCTAATAGTAAACCAAAAACGTGAACAGTGCACGTGAATAGTGAAAACGTGAATAGTGCACGTGAATAGTAAAATAGTAAAAACTTGACTAACGCACGTGAATAATGCATGTGAATAGTAAAAACGTGAATAGTGCACGTGGATAGTAAAAACGTGAATAGTGCACGTGAATAGTAAAACATGAATAATGCACGTGAATAGTAAAACTCGAATAATGCAGTGAATAGTGAAACTTGACTAATGCACGTGAATAGTGAAACTTGACTAATGCACGTGAATAGTGAAAACTTGACTAATACACGTGAATAGTAAAAACTTGAATAATTCTCTTTGCCAATGCAGACGAGAGTAGATCAAAGAATAATGGATTAATCAAATCCTATGCAAACAACCCTAAGGGAGAGATTTCACAAAATGACGGTCCAAATTGACAAGGTGTCTCTGGATTAGATTTGACCGAAAAAATAGCTAGATTAACGTGCTTTCATCAGATGCAAGCTTAGGAACAACATTTAAACTTACCTGTTCCGTTCTTTCCAGTTCATCGACATTTCCGGGACTACGGCAGATATTCATGTGTGGTATTCCATGCTAGGCGCCGCGGCGAGAGCCCGTGTGCGAGAGTTGGGCTTTGAGCCCTTTATTTTAGCGCTGCCCCGCGCCAACGGGGTGTGCGACCGTTTCGGCCTACGGGCTTTATACGAGAGATGGGTTGACTCGACCCACACCTTCCACCTCTCGTTCGGGGAGATGACGATCTCGTCCCGCGACTTCTCTTTACTGACCAGGCTGCGGGGGAGTGGTACTCCGGTTCCCTTCTCCTTTGATACGATGCGTCCACGGGTTGACCGTGCTAGGTTGGCTGCTTTGATCGGGCCGGGAGTTTACACGGGTGTCAAATCCACCCCGGTGAAGTTCATCACTACCTCGAGGCTTTTGAGTCGTAGGGAATTTTGTGGGGCCGACGACACTGATCTGGCTGTCCGCAGCTTCCTAGTGTATGCTTTAGGCGAGACGATCTTCCGCACCAAGAGCGGGACGATACATGCGGGTCTCATTCAGGCCTTCAGTGATTTGGACGCGGTGGCGTCTTACGATTGGGCAGGAGTGGGTCTAGCTTACCTGTACAAGTTTTTGGATCTGACTTGCCGGAAGCGCAAGGACTTCGGCGGTTACACTTTTGCTCTTCTGGTACGTGGTTCATCCTTAACTTGCCCCTTTTATCTTCTTCGCGCCTTCTGTTCATAACCTTTGTTTTTTACAAGCAGGTTTGGGCCTACGAGAGGCGGATTCTTCCCAGCGAGCGTCGGCGCAGGCCACGGGTAGTGAAGCCCCCACTTATGGCTCGGTGGAGCGAGTTCGGTCTAGGTACCGGGGAGAGGCAAACGGTGGCGCAGCTCCTAGATTGGATTGATTCACGGACCTTGGGGCAGGTAAATATCTTCTAGTCGCGCTAGATTTTTGTTTGATCAGTCCTGACTTTTTCTTTGTGCTTTCAGATTAGATTCAGGTGGGACGACCTTGACTTCGGTCCCGATTACGCGTACGTCACCCTGATCTAGGAGCAGCAGAGCGTGCTTACCGGCCCTTGCGTGCGGGCATGGTACTTGGGCGACCGGGGCATAACCGGGGTTAGTGCCTCGCATTGGACACCAGGCGAGATCCCCGTCTCCATGTTTGCGGTGCGGACTATGCCCTTATCGGTCATTCATCGGGATTTGACTCGCCGCTTTGCTGGTAGAGATGTATGGGTTCATGCCGGGGGCCGTGTTCCCTATTTATCAACATTATTGAGCGCGAGGGATGCCCCAGCGGTGGCGATAGAGGTGGACCCCGTGGCGGACGTGTTTTTGGGGGAGGCTGTCGCTGCAGTCTTTGGTCAAGAGGCGGTTCCGGTGAGTGGTTCGACCTATTTATTTTTATTTACGAGATGGTCAGGGGTGTTTATTGTGTCTCTACTTGCAGGAGGGTTCCTGGAGGAGTGCCCACACGTCAGACTTCTTCGATAGTGCCCGAGCTCAGACGTCTGCGAGCGAGCCGCCCTATTATATCGGCGAATCCTCCGGCGCCGCCCGACCGGAGAGGTCCCCTTTGGGCGTACCCCTCCCTGACTTTGGGAAGGATTTCGCGACAGTTTGCTATGACCAGTCCGGAGTGGCTTATGCCGGTGTTGAGATGGCCCCTCCTGCCTTTACGTCGAGGATACCGTTTGATCCCTCAGACGCTCTCCAGACTTCGAGGGAGACGTGCACCGACTATGTGGGGCTATCTGGTTTCTTTAGAGATTGACTCAGCTTGCGTTGCATCAGCCACCTGGTATGTATCTTTATTTTATTTTAGTGTAGTGGAATGTATGCACATGTGTATGTATGACTTCTATTCTAGTCTGTATTTCTTTTTTATATCTGTTTTTTCTTTTTTTTTTTTTTTTTTACAGAGCGATCTCCGTGCACATGAGCTGAGATAGAGCGAAGCGCTGTGGGAGGCCGATGCCAGGGTTGGCCAGGTGTATCGGGAGAGGAACGACCACTTGTCCGGGGTGATGCGGGCAGAGACCGCGGGACGCCTTGCTGTTGAGGAGAGGGTGCGGGAGGAGATCGCGGGGCGCCTTGCTGCCGAGGAGAGACTTCGAGTCGCCGAGGAGACCCTATCTGCGGAGCGGGCATCACATCTGAGGGACTTTGAGGCCCACTGGGATTTCCCTCCTTATTAGGCTTATCATGTATAGCTTCGTAGCTTTTATTAGAATTACCCCGATGTATAGCTTGTGTATAAGGAGTGGGGTAGATAGTACGTAGGCTTTTTATTGTGAAAAGAAAGGTAAGAAATGTATAACTCATGATTCATATTATCTTGCATTCAGTAAATTATAACGATCCCAATCATTCTCTTCAAATATACTCATGCCTTTATTTATTTACAAACAACAGAAATACTTAGCCTCTTATACATTATTTTTATAATTGCTCAAGATATAACTACCGTTACCAGCCTTTTTTCGGTTTTCAGATCCCAGCGATTTTTTGTCTCTCCTTTTACTATCCCAGAATTTTCAAATGAGTGCCCTTTCGGGTTTTCACCCATTGGGATGTCCCTTATTGTTGCATAGGCCGCCCTTTGCGGGTTTTCGACCTATCGGGAATTTTTCTTTCTTTTTTTTTTGTTTACGAAAAGTATTTCTTAAACCTATCCAGATTGGTAGGTTCGGAGAATTCCATGCCGTCCATAGTAGTTAACTTCACCGCTCCTTTGCTTAGTATCTTCTTCACGAAGAACGGCCCTTCCCAGTTTGGCCTAAACTTGCCCCTCGGGTCGGTGTGCGTCACACGGATCTGTTTTAGCACCATATCCCCTTCTTTGATAGGGCTGGCCTTGACCTTTTTGTTGAAGGATCGGGCCATCCTCCGCTGATATAACTGCATGTGGTAAAGGGCCTCCATCCTTTTCTCGTCCACCAATGCTAACTGTTCATACCGCTTCTTCACCCATTCCGTCTCGGGAATCTCTACTTCTACTGTGATTCTCAACGATCTCTTTTCAACCTCAATCGGGAGAACGGCTTCTGCACCGTATACCAAGGAGAATGGCGTTGCCCTAGTTGACATTCTAACTGTCGTGCGATAAGCCCATAAAGCGAGCGGAAGCTGTTCGTGCCAGTTCCGATGCGATTCTAATGTCTTTACGAGAATCCTTTTAAGGTTCTTATTAGCTGCCTCAACTGCGCCATTAGCTTGCGGACGATACAGAGAAGACCTATGATGTTCAATACCGTACTCTTGGAATAGACTTTTCACTTCTCCTTGAAACTGGACCCCATTATCCGTGATCATATGATGAGGCACTCCGAATCTGGTGATCAAGTGCTTTTCAATGAACTTCCTCATCTGTTTAGACCCCAACTTGCTAAATGATTCTGCCTCCACCCACTTGGTGAAATAATCAATAGTGACTATAATGTATTTGTGCCCGTTCGAAGCATTAGGCCTCACCTCTCCGATAATATCAATGCCCCAAGCCGCAAACGGCCAAATGGGTGCTAATACGTGCAGTTCCATAGCTGGTAAACGATTATAATCTCCGTGGATTTGACAATCATGGCATTTCTTTGCATATTCGTTACAATCTCTTTCCATGGTGAGCCAATAGAAGCCTTGCCTTATGATTTTCTTTGCTAACACTGCTCCTCCCATATGGGCTCCACAAATTCTCGAGTGTACTGACTCCATTGCCTCACGGGCTTCTCCCGCATCCAAGCACCTCAGTTGCAAACCATCGGTGTGCCTTTTGTAAAGCAAGTCGTTGTGGATGACGAACTGCTGTGCTAACCTTCTAATCACAGCCTGATCTCTAAGTTCTGATTCTGCCGGGTAGGTTCCACTCTTCATGAAGTTTACGATATCGAAATATCATGGCTTTTCATCTGCCCCTAATAGCATTACGTCTTCGTAGCACGGTTTGTGAGATCTCTTCAATACCAAAGGCTTCGAGGCCAGGTTCCGAGGGTTGTCCTAAACTGACACCAAAGTGGCCAAAGCATCTGCTGCCTGGTTCTGTGCTCGAGGAATATGATAAAAACGACACTCGCTGAATCTTTGCGCCAACCCTTCCATCTGGTCTAGGTAGGGACGTAGCCTTTCTTCCCTCACTTCCCAGTTTCCCTGCGCTTGTTCGATAATCAGCTTTGAGTCGCCCCAGATTTCAACATATGATGCTCCCAGTGCCGCTAATGACTCCAACCCATAGATGCATGCTTCATATTCGGCCATATTATTGGTGAGAGGGAAGGATAGCTTCTTTGCCATTGGGATCCTTTCTCCTTCTGGTGAGATGAGTAACACTCCTACTCTGGCTCCATTTGAATTAACTGCTCCATCGAAGAACATTTTCCATGGTATGACTTCAATTGCGTTTAAGTGCTCATCGGGGAAATCATAGTTTATCTCTTCCTCTTCTGCGTTCAGGGGTTGGTTGGCCAGAAATTCTGCTACGGCTCTCCCCTTGATAACCTTCTTCGTTACATATTCGATATCGAATTCGGACAAAAGCAACAACCATCGGGCTAGCTTCCCTGTTAGAGACGGAGTTCGGTACAGATACTTCACGGGATCCATCCGGGAAATAATGATCACTTTGTAAGATTGAAAATAGTGCCGTAGTTTCTTTGTTAGCCATACTACTGCCACGCACGTCTTTTCGATCATGTTATACTTAAGCTCGTACTCTAGGAAATTCTTACTCAGATAATATACCGCGTGCTCCACACCAGTGTCCCCTTCCTGGGCCAGCATTGCCCCAATGGATCGCTCCTTGATCGCTACATAGAGGAGAAGCGGTTTTCCCAGTTTAGGCGGTCTCAGAACAGGTGGATTAGACAAATAGTTCCGGACGTTCTCCAAGGCTTGCTGACACTTATCATTCCAAATCGTGGGTTGATCTTTCCGT